>NC_061808.1:30427618-30612618 GCF_021462225.1 Girardinichthys multiradiatus
TGGATTTAAATCTGACTAAATTTTCCAGTTTGGATTAACAAAATTATTTATTTTGATAGATGAGAAAGACAGAAAGAGGGAGGATTTTGTTCTTCATACATGTTCTTCTTCTATACATTTCCTTAGAAATTTGGTAGAAATAAATTGTATGACTTGAAGTGAATGGTGCTGTCACTGTACTCTACAGTTTGGATGGTGTTTTCTGGTTTGCAAGATTATACCAAAAGAAACAATAGTTATTATGGCCATACACTTCAATTTCAATGTCATTAGACCACGGGACATGTCTCCAAAAATGAAGGTCTTTGTCTCTTTGTCTTTGTCTCTAAGAAGTTGCTTTCAGAATAATGGATTATTGCTCTCTGGGTGTTGTTTTCCTTTAAAAACAAAAATCTGTTGTACAAGTTTGAATTTATTGCTCTCTTGTCTACTCAGGATCATAATTATTCACACATCCCCAATCTCATTTGTGCAAAAGTCTCCCAGCAAGTTGCAGAGTGTCAACACACCTTTTGTAGCCATCAGCAAGTGGGATAATTCTAGCTTGAAATTGTCTGGGTTCTTGGTATTGATACTGTTTTAAGCATAGGCCACTAACTTTTAATATGGTTAAGGTTGGGGGCATTCCAATCACTTAATATTAGACTGTTTTGTCCAATCCAATCCAATACCAGTACATCCACAGAGAGATGAAAGCCCAGATCTTGATCTCAACTCATGCAAAGTGCATTACAAATAACATGTACTATTATTATAATTTTTTTTATTAGATGTCATGGGGTGACTTGAAAGAGGCTGGGGGGTTAAAACAGGGAGACTGATGGACAATGAAGGATTTTTTTCTTCTACTTTGAACATCTCACAGCTGAAATGAGGCGTGGGGGAAACTCTCCTCAGACTGATGTCAGAGACTGGTGGATGGCGGCAAAAAGTATCTAACTGAACTGAAGGCATGTCAGCTAGAGGGGTAACACTATCTATTCGATAGCAGGGTGTCCTAAATTTTTGATCAAGTAGAAAACACATTTTTCTTGAGATAGTTTTTAATTAGCAGCATGAGACTAAAATAAAAGACGTTCCCCTGAAAATAATAAATTATCTGAGTTTCTCAGCGTGGCATACACACCCCACCAGCCTGGTGCCTTCCCATTGTTCTTGACATGTCATAAGCAACAAAATAAGCTCATACTGTCTTTTCCCTCCAAAATGATTAAATTTCTTGATTTTTCATTTGAAATCCGGCTTGTACTTTTTTCTCATCTCTGAAGTGTAAGGTTTAAATGATTTCTTTTGGGTCTAGGGTTTACAAATTTTTAAATTATGTGACGTCCTTTCATTCCTCGCCTTTGAATTGAGCATACAAAGAATACTCTGGAACTGTGTACAGCCTCCAGGCACTGTTTGCTTTCTTCAATTCCCTTTCTTTGTGTGTGTGTGTGTGTGTCTCTGTAGCTGCCCACCATTAAAAAAGAATCATGATCTTTACTAGCATCCTACTTTGCTTCAATGTGTCCTCTGTGGTTTGACATGTTTGTAAGGGATCACTAGCTCAAGCCATAAGTGTGACTGTTTTTATGAGTTTCTGTTTGGGGGTGTGTGGGAGGAGGGGTGTGTAGGGCAGCAGTCGTTAGCAGAGGAAATGAATAGTTGCCACCATCGTTCATAGTTCTCTAATGAGGGGACCAGGCCCTCATTTCTCCTCATGTCTTATTATTTTATGCGTTCTGTGTGGCCAGGTCCTCTTCTCATCTCATGTCCTTAGAAGACCCAGGGGCCTCATTACCCTACTGTCGTTGTTTATTTGGAGGGAAGAAGAATACAGGAAAGGAAGGATCAAAGAAAGGTCTGTGATTGACTGCTTCCCGTTGTACAACTTTCCACAGGGCCAGGTTTCCTCTCGCCGTCTGGATTAAAAATATTTTAAAAATTACACTGCGGCATCTGAGGCGGTGAGCTGTTGATGACATTCACTTGATCAGCCCCAGATTGCTTCTCTGTGTCATCTAATCCTTTCTGAGGATTATTGTTTTGCTATTTTGGGGAGACCCAGCTTCAGTCCTCCCTTTGAAGAGAGATGATGTCATGGCTCAAAGCAGAACCCCTGTTGTAATTAGAAATGAGCTGCTTGATCACATTACGGGATTATGTTGTTTCCCAGGAACACAATTTAGAGTCCGATAGGAGCAGGGAAAGGAGGAAGAAAAACAGACAAGATGGAAGCTTATTCAACTGTGAAGTCTTAGGATGTATTCACACCAGGAAAGTCCTTTGGTCTGGACCAAAAGCAGACTTATTTTTTTAGTTTGGTGCGGTTCGATTTCACGTTGTACTTATTGCAAGTGAACTATAACTTGTAAGCAAAGCCACACATGTGATGATCTTTGCTCCCATCGAACAGACATGACAGGGGTTGGACAGAGCACAGGCCAGGAAATAGAGAAAAACAACTATGGTAGTCCTAACCCCTTCTGTTTTGTTCAGCTGCAATATCATTGTGAGGGTCAAGAACAGCATATTTAACCCTTCGGAGTATGCGTTTTGCAAACCGAAGGGGACGCTGTGCTCTGCAACGAGCTAAAACACAAAGGCAACAGCGTTGCTAAGCATCAGAGCGTAGCTCAGGTTAGATTTCATAATAACGTTGACTGTTGCAGTGGCTTGTTAAGTCCAAATAGGTGATTGTTTTCTGAAGTTAGGTCAGATCGAGGCCTGTTCATACTTACAACAGAAGCGAACCGCACCAGGGTTCCTTTGGAAGTGGGCCAAGACCGCCTCAAAAAGTAGGTCCAGGCTAGGGTTCGTTTGAGTGTATTTGCACCTGCACCAAAGGTCTGGACCAATGGAGGAAACAAACTGTGGTCCAAAGCGGACCAAAAGTGGTGGGTGTGAATACATCCTTAGTCTTCTTTCAATACAGTGCATCCAGATATTTCCACAATGACCGTTTGCCAATTATAACACAATAATGTGTAACTCATCAAATGTGACAGCAAGCTCTCTAGAATCTATTATCGTGGCAATGAGTCTTTCTTTTAGTCAGTCTAGGTACTACACAGGTTTGTGCATCAACGGTTTATATTGCCTGTTTTGTCAACCAGTAGCTCGTGGAGGGCTTCATCTGTTCTTTCTCTAGTTCTCTTTAAGAACCTGCTTTTTTATTGAGCCTTGTGCATACTCATCTTGGTCTACATGATGCCTACAAGAGAATTGCATATTGTCCTCGGGCAGGATAATGACCAGAAGTTAAATGACATCTATTTCTGGGGTCATTCATGCTTTGTTACCATTATTTGTTTATTTACACAGCTAGGCATTGCCTACAGTGGATCTGAAAAGTGTATACACCCCTGTTAAAATGGCAGGTTTTGTGAAGTAAAAATTAGAACATGATACATCGTTTCAAATAGTTTTTCACATAATGTAACAAATATAGCCTGTAAACGTCAACTGAAAAAGAAACAAATCTGTTACATAAATAAAAAAGCTCCAATAAACTGTCTGCAGAATTGGACAGATTTGCATGTAGTCCCCTTTTGTTACAGATCTCGCATCTTGACTAGACAATGTTTGCCCATTCTGCCTTGTCAGATTGTCAGGACATCTCTCATCTTTGGTCCTCTTCCTGTTACCCCACAGATTTTCTGCCCAATTTTAATTCCGGACTTCATCTTCAGCTTTTCATTAGATCCCTGAACAGCCTGATATGTGGAGGTGTTCATATGTTAATTTACCTTGATAAAAAACCTCAGTCAGCCTCCCTGCCCATTTTCAGTCTATTCTTTTATCGGCTTTGGATAAATATTCATTTTTTGGTTTTGTTGTCCCATATTTTGTCCAGTTATTGGTGACTTCCTTACCTTTGCCATCATGTACATTTAAGCCTGTGGAGATAATTTTGATCCTTTGTAACATCTGCAACTCAAGCTACAAGATTCAAAAAAGCAAATGTCAAGAAAATCCTACTAAGACAGCTCAACTTTATTTCAGCTTTATCAGATTCAAAATAAGGGGATGATGGTAGTTGTGAACTGCAGTCAGAGGCTGCAAATGTCTTGAGACACCCTCTAGTGGAACAACCCTAAACACACAGTGAAAGGAAAGGATGGTTTGGATCAAAGCATATTCATGAGTAAAATCCACACCTAAATGTAACTGACATTTTATAGCAAGCCTTGAAGACTGATGTTCACAAATGCTCCACATCTAGTCTCACTGAGAATTGGAAAAAAATGTCCGCCTTTACATAAAAGATACAATGTCTTTCTACAATGTATTATTTGTGGAGGGGGTGAATACAATGCAAGCAATACTGGTCCATTCCTGGAAAAAATTAAAACCTAACTTATTGTAACTTTTCTTTCACTTTTTATTACAGTTTTTATTACAGCTACTTTGTGTTGATCTATCCTGTACAATAGAAAACAAACCCATTGAATTGTGATTGCAATGAGTCAAATTAGAAACCTTTTGAAAGCATGTAAATACCTTTGCAAGGCACTGTACTAGAATGGATGGTATTTCTGTGGACCTCCCTCACTCATAGGAGTTGCTCTTGTAGAAGGCTTAATAATCAAGGGAAATGCTTAAGTAGATCTGATTTGGGAGGGAAGGCAAAAGGACCTATTGTTGGCAAAGTTCTGCTTTAAAATGAAAGATAAGCCAAAAAAAAAGAATCATTTGGAACATTTAATGTCTAATCTGCCCCAAAAGATGTTATTCATTGTTGCCATCCTTACTGTCTGCCATGGTGGTGCTTGGGACATGTTTTTTTCAAATAGTAGGGTGATGATTTCTACCCATAGATTTTGATTGCCTGAAAATAAAAAATTAAAAATTGAGAGTACAAAAAGACCACACTCAAAAAATATTTGCTTTAATTATTAAAATTTGTACAATGTTCTATAGAAATCATACAAAGATATACCCCATAAAAACATTAAACAAAACCACTGTACTTTTGTCTGCCATCAGCACTTAGACAATATAAAGAATGGAAGAAAAAATAGAATCGGCATCCTAAGGGATCTTAAGCTTAGTGAAAATTAACATTGCTGAACACCACTAGCCAAGAGAAAGGTTTATGAAGACAGAAAACATGTTTTTAGTCTGAGTCTCCTCAATTGCTAATGCAATAAAGATGCTAGTAAACTGAGGAGGTAGCCAATAAGAGCAGGAATGCTTTCAGAGAAGTCTGCATGAAGCATTATAGAAACCAAAGCAGAGTCCCTGACGGACTGTAAAAACCTCCAGGAAGATTTTGCTGACTCTGGAGAGACATGGTGCTATTCTAATATGCAGTGACACCTGTACAAATATGACAGTCATGGGAAAGTCATCAGAAGAAACCCCTTCCTGCATCCTCGCCACAAAACAGTAAAGGAAAACCTTCCGGCTGCCGTGAATAAATGTACACTTTGAGAAAGATAGGTACCGAATTTCATGAAAAAGCCCCTCTCCACCTGCTAAAGCATGTCAGTGTATAAATCTTGCTACAAGCTTATGTTGCAGCAAATGACATGGGAAAGAATTCACTCATAGGGGTGAATGGATTCAAAGGAATAAACAGCAAATTCTGCAAGTAAACCCCACACTGTCCATAAATATGCTGAGGATGAAAAGAGGATTGGTTCTACAGCTGGATAATGATCCTAAAGTCAACTGAAAATCCACAATAGGCAACCTCCAGAGGCTTTAGCTCAGGGCTTAGTTGTGGTCCTGGCAGTTCCTCTAAGACCCCAAACATCATCAAAAATCTCTGAAAATACCAAGAGTTTCTCAGATCTCTATTTTCAGAGAGCATGGATGAAGCCTCAAAGCACAAGCTAAAAGACTCTGAGCTTCTGCAAAAAGCATTTACAGGCTGGGATTCTTGCTAAATGGGGGCATCGGTAAGTGTTGACTTCTCAGGGTGTCTACATTTTTGCAGTGGGCTCCTATTTTATTCAGCTGGATCTTTAAGAGCTGGAAAATGAAGAGTAAGCTAAAAAAATATAATTATGACTTGACTAAAACTGACTGAAACTGACAGGACAAGTAGAGCATTGTTTAGAGAAGCAACCAAGAGAATCAGGGTAACTTCTGGAGAAGGTGCAGACATTTACAGCATAGGTTGGCGAATCTGTTGACAGGACAGCTATCCTGTAAAGCAATAACTTTTTTGTTGAAAGAAAACAATATGATGTCACAGCAAACGTGGATGAATGTGTTCTGGTCAGATAAAACCAAAATTGAATCACCATGAACACATCCCCACAGGAAATGTGGTGAAAAGAAAGGATCATGCTGCGGGGATGATTTTTATCAGTGGGGGAAGGGGAGCTGGACAGAGTTGATGGGGAAATGGATGGAGATAAAAAAAAAAGGTGAATACTGAAGAAAATAGTCTGCAAATAACTTGAGACCATTTAATTGACACTCACAAGACTTAAGACTATTTAATTTTAAACAATTAAATGGTCTAAATGACAAAATATTCATATTTTAAATGTCCAGATTTAATGAAAATTGAAAATCTCTGGTAAGACTTAAAGTTGATGTTGACAGACACTCTCCATCACCTCTGGCTGAGCTTGAGCTATTTTTAAAAGAGAAATGAGCAAATATCTTTTGTTTTTAGTGATACTGGGGTTGTTGGGCCATACATTAAGGTTTGCAGCTATAACTGTATCAAAATGTGGTCTAACAAAGTATTGACTCAGGAGACCTGGATACAAATGGACACCACATTTTTGCAAGTTTTTATTTGAAACAAATGTAGCAAATAAAAATCGACATACATTTTAAACCAGGTATATTTTCCCTCCACTTCATGGAAAATAACTGCTCTGTGTTTACCCGGAGACTAAATATCAACTAAAGGTATTCAGAGAATTTTATTGTGTTGTCAACAAATGTCTGAAGTGTACATGAGAAGCAAAAAACCCAAAGGACACTCATTAGGGGGAACCCTCACAATGCTGCAACCGACATTGCTAAGCAAAGCAACATTACCAGAGTCACCTATCGATTTTCGTGATTCATTTTTTCATTTCTCGCAGATAAAAGCCTTGTGTTTGTGTGTCAGGGAAGTCAACTGGATTTAATAGGAACATTTGCATTTCAATAGCTATTCACATACAAACGCAAATACACAAATAAAAAAACATCTGATAAATAATGAACGCTTTATATAATCTCTGTGTCAAGGTTGTTGGGAATATCTTATGGCTGCTGGTATTGTCCATTCTAATGTAGCCAACTACATTAGAATGCAAGGAACTTTAACATTTCTTGGCATGAGAATCACTTTTTTATCCTCGCAGTACACTGTATATGTAAATGTGTGTACATACCATACTTAGGATGTCAAGCCATTCATTGCAGCCGGAATGTACTTCACCCTCTTTATTTATTCATGTCACCAGTAAAGATGAGTAAAAAGCTTTCAAATAGAGGGTGTTTCTGCAGTTGCATAAGCTCACGCTGAACAAATGTGAGAAATCCAACTTTTAATTACAGTAAAATAAATAACTTATAAAATTCTTAGTTCCACAACTACTCTCAATACTAAGTTTTACCCCTTTTCATCAAAAAGACAGCATTCTGTTTTTTATGGCCTGATCTTTAGATCATCCAGAGTTCTTGTTCTTCTCCTATGCTTTGTTCTCTTCAAGAAGAAAGTAAGTGAGGAGCCAGGACCCCACAACTTTTCAATAGGATTTAGGTCTGAGGATGGAGATAATGAACAAGGCTGACTTTTACCATATGTTTTCCATCATAATCCTGCTGAAGAACCCAATGAAGACTCACTTTCAGTTTTACTTAACATCTCCTGGTGCTTCAAAGCATAAAGCCATGCACCCCAACAAGGTACCCAATACCTTTGGAAGATAAACAGGCTCACAGTATCAGATGTCCTTCCATGATTAAAAGTCCAATATTCATCCTTGTTTTGTGCCTAAACCCACCTGGAATGTTTTGATGTAATAAAAACTTTATTTTAGTCTTATTTGGACAAAGCGCATAGTTCTATTTAAAGTCTCAGTAGTATCCATCTTCATATCCGTGATGGCGGGAGACATTTTTGATTGCATGCCTTCTAAAAAATCATCAGCATATGGATATCATCTAATGCTTGTTATGGTGATTAGATTTGCTGCAGTTCTCTGTGTAAATTGCATCCCTTACTGTCCTTCTCACTGCATAGGGTAAAAACATTAACCTTGAGTCCTCTTCCAGCTCTTTTTGCCACAGTTGAAATTAGTTTCAACTTTCAGAATTTTCCTCTGACTGTAGATATGGGAACATTAAAGTTCTTGTAGCCATATTGTGGGGATCAACACACAGTCTGCCTTACTTGAATGACATGTTCTCTTGTCTTTACAATTTAAACAGTGGCAAGAAAAATGGGCATCTGGATCAAATCACATGTAAACAACAGGGAAACATTAAATGCTTGATTGCCAATTCAACTTTTACAGACCTTCTGAATAAATTAAAAAAGTGAGCAATAAAAAAAAAAAAAATACTTCCAAACATCAGACTTGAACATTTATATGTCAAATGTATTTTTTCCTGGGCTTTAAGGTAAAGAACATTATTTCCTGTGGTATTATGTACCACAGGAAAATTTAAATTAGACATTTGGGCAACGTGTCAGCAGTCTGCAGAAAAATTGTTTGGGAGCAAAGAGTCCAAACCTGAATCCAAGTCATAATCTGTTGGGAAAACTAATCACTAACTTAATTCCTTCAACCTCAGAGACCTGGAGATCATCACAGCATGGAAGTGGTCTAAAACTCAAAAGGTGACGTCCACAAATCTTTCTTGGAATGACATTGATTGTAAAGATATTGAAGACAAATGCAAATTCATCATTAACATTTGTGGTGCAGTTTCAAGTCCCCATTTATCACTTACAGAAAAATAATCATAGCATGGTTTATGTATCAGAGCTTCCTTTCCAGATCTGGAAATGTGGTACATTCTGCTTCAGTGTAAAGAGAAACATCTGTTACACAGAACAAATATTCAGCTTTCACAAACTTAGACTAAATGCAAAAGTAGTGAACTTAATAGTGTGTGGAGCCATCTAATATCTGGAGCATCATCTTCTGTATGATGTTATCAGTGCCTCATATTATTGTGCATGAATATATGACCACTTTTCTTTGTCTTGCAGTCATTCCTGCACAGTTTTCTTTCTTTTAACTAGGCCTTTCCAAAGAAACCATTCTAGTTCTTTGAAGTGGCATTAACTTTGGGATTTACATAACTTACTAACTGAGGTTTTCAGTTTGGAATGTAACACGGTTTTTTGGGGTTTCTACAACCGTTGCATGGTCTGTGCTTTGACCTCAAACTGAAATAGCATGGGGGGGTTGCTCCTTGGAAGACTGATTAATATGTTGAATGTTATCTCTGGTCTGTAAGATGTTGAAAAGCTTTTACAAATGGTATTATAACCCTTCTCATATTGCAATAAATGGCCTTTAATTCAAAGTCTTATTTTTTACAGGGCTTATACTGTAAGTGTGTGTGTGATCATGTAAATATGCAATACAAAACACATTCAGGGCAGAGAAGTTTATCTTTTTCTATTTTAGTGCACCTGTGTCACCCAATGGCAGATGGGCTGCTTGTTTAAAGATATCACGGGTTTATGTTATTGTGGAGAACGTAAATGTGCACAGTGAACTTAATGATTGAATTGAAAAACACAATGGTTCATGCTGCTTTTAAAAAATAAAACAATGATTTATAACTGTTATAAGAATATGTATTCCTTTATTATTTTGATTCATAGATATTTATATATACACTTAAAAGGGAAAGAACTGAATGAATACTTGCAAAATGTATTGTTTAATTTGGACCTAGTTTTTTGTTTTTTCCGCTCCTCAAAGAGTAACACAAGTATAACCATGTGATAAAAGCTTGGGATCTTGGTGATCACTAAGACCTTTGCAAAAACATTTATAGGACAGGAAAAAAGTACACGTCATTTCTGAAAAAGAACATCATATCAACAGCCATGGTGGTGGTAGTGAGATGGTCTGGGCCTGCTTTGCTACTTCAGGCTGTGAACTTTTTGCCATAATCGATGCAACCATAATTTCTGCTCCATAGCGGAAAATCCTAAGGGCAAATGTATGGCCATCAGGTTGTAACCTTAAGCTCGAGTACAATTTGATCCTGAATACACAAGCAACCCCACCTGAATGACTTAAAAAAGGTAAGTGAAGATTTTAGAGTAGCCTAATCAAAGTCTGGACTTAAGATGGGACCATAAAAAGGCAGTTCCGGACCAAAAACCCTCCATTGTGGCTGAATCAAAAAGAATTTTCCAAAGAAGAGCAGGACAAGACTGATTGCCACTTATTACCCACGCTTGTTGACCCCAAGAGCGCTAAACATTTATTAGGTCAAAGGGGGTCAAATACCTTTTCATATTGGACCAGGTTGGTTTGGAGTTTTTTCCCTCGATAAATAAAAATTATCATTTGAATTATTATCATTATTATTATCATTTTTTTCTATTTATTCTGGTTATCTTTCTCTGATATAACATTTGTTTGTTTATCTGAAATATGTGTGTGACAAAAAGTAAAAAAAACAGTAAATCTGTACGGGGTCTTATGGAGTTCAAATGAAAATTCAAAATGAAAGACTCACCTTCACCGCCTCCACCTTCCAATGACTCTCTGTGCGTCTCCCGGCCTTCCAATCAGCATCCTGTCCGTCTGATTCTCCATCCAATCACCTTCCGACCCTTTGTTTTTAAAGGACCTTCAGCAATGTTCATCCTCGCTTGTCAGCTGAGCTCATCCCTCCTCCACCCCACCTCCACCATCTTCCTTCAGATCTATTCCTATCTTCCTCGCTCCCTGGCCGCCAATCCACCACCAGTGTCGGATCAGGGGAAGACATCTCTAAATCTAAGCCTTACAAATGTTCATCTTAGCTCATGTCATTCTCAGCATTCATGTCTTCCTCCCAGGTCCGAGCACCAAAGAAATAACCATGTAAATTCTTATCATTAAAACTTTTCTAATTGCCATCCCTTTCTTTGTGAGTCTTTTCAGATTGAAATATTATTTCATATTGCTGTAATTAGCAAACTTCCATTGCTACAAATAAATAAATGTGTGCCAGGAGGAAGCAGAATAAACTTTAAAATAGGGATTTTTGGACATCATATTAATAGGCAGGATGAGACAATCTCAAAGTCAGCGGTGTACATCATTAAAAGGATTTGTTGGCTGTATGTCTCTGTTTGTCTAAAACCTTTACCCAGAGAGGAGCATGCTTGATGTCCTTCTTCCATCCTCTATCTGTCGGACTGTTCCCTTGCTTCTGTTTCAGACTAGAGTCTGTGTGGAGCACTGAAGCTGCTTTTTTCTAAGAGTGCATGTGTAGTCACTGGGCACTCATATTTGCACCCCGTTCTAGTGCAATGACACTGGATGCTGGGCTGTAAAACCGTCATCTGTTAATAAAACGGAGTGCCAGTTGACTGGCGAGCTCCTGATTTAAAGCATCCTCGAACTTCAAGTGTTCCTTTGGAGCGCTGCTCAGCTGCAGAAAGCTGCATTACGTGACTGATGAGTCTTACGTTGGTGTTTCTGGACCGGTTTTACAATTTTTTCATTAACCAACAATGAGAAAGTGCTCGCCAACTTTTTTAAATTAGTTGTCCATATGTAGACTGGAAAGTAGAGTTTGGTTCAAATGATCTGCAAAGTTTATTCAAAACATCCTCTGGGAACAGATTCACTAATCAACCACTCTCCAAGAGTGAATTTCAGGAGAGTGTTCACAAAAAAAGGATCTGCTATCATTCAGAGTTTGTTTCACTCCTACAATCCTGTTTGTTTTAATTTTCTAAGTGTTTTCCATGCCAGGCATTCTCCTGCTTCCAGGTCTTCAATCAAAAGCATCCTCAACCACAGCGAGAGTCTTATCAAGCCAGTTGTTTTCCAAAAGTGGATTTGATTTGTAGAGTTTTTTACTGCTAAATATTAACTTTTAGGGCTCCAGCAGTGGTTATACTCCAGATCAAAACCGCTAATGATTATACCAATAAACATAAGGACAGCGCAGAAAAGAAACAGGCCAATTACAATTTCCTTGTCAAATTGTATCCATATGGAAGTCAGTGAAAGAAGGGTCAGGACAGTTCCAGCTGTTCAGTGACTGGATGCAAAAAACTGCAGTGCAGCAGTCATTCCTTTAAATGCATGTAGAAAGCAAATGTCAAAGTATGTCTATCCTATTTGAAAACCCAGTATTGTGGCTAATTATGTAGGGATTCCTTGCCTGAAAATGATATAAGCAGCATTTTAGGTTTTTGATATGCTTTTTCAGTATATATTTATTACCTTAAAGTGACCACTTAGAAAGCAATTCTACATCTTGCTTTTTTTTGCTTTACCTTTTGCATTTCACAGTTTGGCTACTCTACAAACACTGTCTGCATATGATTCATAGCATCCAGACTCATGCTGAAGTTTATAGTAGGCATTAAAAATAAGCTGTTGTCACTTAATTAAAGGAGTGTGTCACTGTTTTCAGAAACATAAATTATTTTAGTGAAAACAACAAAAAACAAATACAATTGCATGTTTTTTTGGCATTAGGCCCTCCTTAAATTGAGAGAGGCAACTGTACAGGTGCTTCTCAAAATATCAGCATATTGTGATAAAGTTAATTATTTTCCATAAATTTAAAATTCATATATTTTATATTCATTGCACACTAACTGAAATATTTCAGGTCTTTTATTGTCTTAATACGGATGATTTTGGCATACAGCTCATGAAAACCCAAAATTCCTATCTCACAAAATTAGCATATTTCATCCGACCAATAAAAGAAAAGTGTTTTTAATACAAAAAACGTCAACCTTCAAATGATCATGTACAGTTATGCACTCAATACTTGGTCGGGAATCCTTTGGCAGAAATGACTGCTTCAATGCGGCGTGGCATGGAGGCAATCAACTTGTGGCACTGCTGAGGTCTTATGGAGGCCCAGGATGCTTCGATAGCGGCCTTTAGCTCATCCAGAGTGTTGGGTCTTGAGTCTCTCAACGTTCTCTTCACAGTATCCCACAGATTCTCTATGGGGTTCAGGTCAGGAGAGTTGGCAGGCCAATTGAGCACAGTGATACCATGGTCAGTAAACCATTTACCAGTGGTTTTGGCACTGTGAGCAGGTGCCAGGTCGTGCTGAAAAATGAAATCTTCATCTCCATAAAGCTTTTCAGCAGATGGAAGCATGAAGTGCTCCAAAATCTCCTGATAGCTAGCTGCATTGACCCTGCCCTTGATAAAACACAGTGGACCAACACCAGCAGCTGACACGGCACCCCATACCATCACTGACTGTGGGTACTTGACACTGGACTTCTGGCATTTTGGCATTTCCTTCTCCCCAGTCTTCCTCCGGACTCTAGCACCTAGATTTCAGAATGACATGCAGAATTTGCTTTCATCCGAAAAAAGTACTTTGGACCACTGAGCAACAGTCCAGTGCTGCTTTTCTGTAGCCCAGGTCAGGCGCTTCTGCCGCTGTTTCTGGTTCAAAAGTGGCTTGACCTGGGGAATGCGGCACCTCTAGCCCATTTCCTGCACACGCCTGTGCATGGCGGCTCTGGATGTTTCTACTCCAGACTCAGTCCACTGCTTCCGCAGGTCCACCCAAAGGCTGGAATCGTCCACAATCTTCCTCAGGGTCCGGTCACCTCTTCTCGTTGTGCAGCGTTTTCTGCCACACTTTTTCCTTCCCACAGACTTCCCACTGAGGTGCCTTGATACAGCACTCTGGGAACAGCCTATTCGTTCAGAAATTTCTTTCTGTGTCTTACCCTCTTGCTTGAGGGTGTCAATAGTGGCCTTCTGGACAGCAGTCAGGTCGGCAGTCTTACCCATGATTGGGGTTTTGAGTGATGAACCAGGCTGGGAGTTTTAAAGGCCTCAGGAATCTTTTGCAGGTGTTTAGAGTTAACTCGTTGATTCAGATGATTAGGTTCATAGCTCGTTTAGAGACCCTTTTAATGATATGCTAATTTTGTGAGATAGGAATTTAGGGTTTTCATGAGCTGTATGCCAAAATCATCCGTATTAAGACAATAAAAGACCTGAAATATTTCAGTTAGTGTGCAATGAATCTAAAATATATGAATGTTAAATTTTCATCATGACATTATGGAAAATAATGAACTTTATCACAATATGCTAATATTTTGAGAAGGACCTGTATTATACAAACTGATCATACCTAAACTGCATTATTTACATAAATTACAGATGATTTACACACATAAAAAAAGCTTAACGTGAGGACCAAAAAGCAAAGCTGACAAGAAATGCAAATGGGTCTAAAACTGCTTTTTTTTTGGGCTCAGACCTTTTAACATATTCTATTTGAATCAACCTCTTTAATGGCAGCCTGGAATGCAGAAGGGATTTCATGCTTTCTTGTAGCCTTAATTCCTGTCCCTCTCAGGCTAATTATGATCTGTTTGGAACATAAGAGCTCATTAAGTATGGAGCTGAAAAAGAATAAAGCCTGAAACTGGCCAGAAAATCTTCTATATCTTAACAATTTCCTACTAACTCAGGGCCAAAGAACCCACGAGTACTGAGGGGCAAAATGGGAATAAAGTGGGAAATTTAGTCCTCAGTGACTTTGCTCATCACTTCCTGTCAGGTTCTGTCAGGATTCTACACAAATGTCTAGCTGCAGTCTGGATGGCTAAGGAACATTTCTTTGAATATTTTCAGAGTTGGGGATGCTATCCTGCAGGAATCTTGTTCTCTGACTCGGGTGTTTCGTATCAGGAGGAGGATGGAAGCAATTACCAGTGCCAGCAGCTGAGAGAGGGCCAGGCCTTTGCACATCAATCACTATTACTCATCTGCTTCAGCCTCAATGTATGTGCACTGAAGAGCGTGTCAAAGAGCACACCCTTGTGGTGATAACCCTCATAGCAGTCAGCCTATTTAGAATGCCATCACAGCCCCAATCTGCTGCAAGCTATTTAAACTGAATGGAGGCCCCTTTCTTCCCCCCTCTTCTATATTAATCTTCACAACCTAATTGCTACTTTAATTAGCAGTGGACAATAAAGTTAGAAAAAGTGTCCTGAATTAATTTCCATGGTTGAATGTGAAATGAGTCTGAAAAAGAGGCAAAGAGCCGCTTGTCGTTTAGTTCATGTTGAACCGCAAAGCAGAGACAATTTAGGTTAATGTGGAATGAAGAGCAGAGAGAGGTTGGAAAAAAGCGGGGGGTAATTTGGTGTGGCAAATTGATGAGTCATCTTTTGTTCGTGGCCTCTGATTGACAAAAGAGCTGCAGTGCATTTGCATTAAAAGAGCCAGAGATAGTCTCGGCATAAATTTGTTATTGTGTCGTTCCTTTTAGTCATGCAGAAACAGAAACACACACACACACACACACACACATATACACTGCATCTCAGACTTTATGTCCATTCTCTGTTGCGTGGACTCCTGTGTTCAGGCTAATTACAGTTCCACTAAGCCTGAGTGTGTCAGCTGTGACATTTCCACTGTTGGCGTGGCAACATTAGCTCTGCCGTCCCATTATGTCCCCATTAGGGACATTGCACATTAGCTAAACTCTCTTCTGGCTTTCAGCAAACAAGAAAGCAAGGGGATTAAGTGCAAAATTAATAAATAAATAAAAATCATATTATCGTTCTGAATTCTGCATTGGCACTTGATTTAATGCCCTAAGATTTGGCTGCCAAAAAGGTGAGCGAGAACAATCATCCTCCATTGATTAGTTGTTTGCTCTTGGAGCATGGTTACCAAAGCCCTTCTTCCAGCTCATGCATACTAAACCAGCAAACAGCACAACTGAATGTTTATGTTCTGCATCTCTGAGGTAGAACGAGTTAAAGTGAGAGGCTGTTCATTGCCAGTTTGGTCCTCAGAAGATTGGAGTGAAACGAGGGTGTGTGTGTTTGTGTGTGTTCATCATATTCAGGTTGAACTTCAAGGCCAAACTGGAGGGAGATGAAAGGGAAAGACAGGATGCTCTGTCCTGTGACGAATGATTGTTAGATATAACTCAGGCCTGAGGGTAAACAAAGAGAGCTGATTTTCCATGGGCTGAGAAGATTGAGAGTCTGGATGTGTTGTGAGTAATAAGAGATAGCAATGTGTCACAACATCAAGGCGGCCACTCTAAAAAGTTGATCTAAGCATAGATTCAATTGTACATTATTACACGTAGCATCTTTGCAAAGTTATTCGAGGCCCTTGAATTTTGTCACATTTGTCCCTTTAGAACAACAAACTACATTGTGTTTTATTTGGATTTTACGTAACATACCGACACATAGTGCATAAGTGAGAAATGGATGGGTGAATGATTTCGGATTTCCAAAAATCTGAAAACAGGAGTTTGCCTTTGTGTTTAGACACCCTAAATCCATTTTCTGTAGAACCATCATTGTTTTGGAGTATCTCTCTACCAGCTCTGCACATTAAGAGATTGAATTTATGCCCATTCATGACAAATTAGCTTAACCTTAGATCCTCAATTGAATTTAGGCCAGGACCTCAACTGAGCCACATTTGTATATGAATATGCTTTCATCTAAACCTTAAATGTTTTGCTCTGGATGGTTGTTTATGGTCGTCCTGGTCTCAGCCCCAGTTTCATATCTTTTGCAACCTCTAACTGGCATTCTTCCAGGATTCTTCTGGATGATTTCTGTGTTACTTTAACCCCAAACGTTCCCATAGGACTCACTGTTCTCCAGGTTTTAGAAACATTTCTGCTTCAGCATGCCTGATTCAAATATATACATCAGTGTGCTATCAAGTTCTGTGGAACCCTGTTAATTGTGAATTTATTTAAATCAGGTGTCTGGCAGCAGGAAAACATGCAGGACATTGTGACCTGAGGGCCAGGGTTAGGAACCACTGACCTACATGACTTGTGGCAAACTGCAAACAGGCCTTCTTCTGGTCCTTTTTCTACAATGGCTTTCTTCTTACTACATTTGCACGAAGGCCATATTTGTGGGGCACATCTAACAGTTGTTCTGTCAACAGATTTTCCATCCTGAGCTGTGGATCTCAGCAGCTCCTCCAGAGTTATCATGAGCTTCTTGGCCGCTTCTATGATTTATGCTCTCCCAGTCTGTCAGTTCACTTTCTTTGCATCTGATTCCCTGCCATAAGCAATTTAATCTCAAGATCAGCCGAGCTGTCATGGATTTTCTTTCTGATATATCAGAACTTTTATAGTATTTATGGGGCAAATGTGAAATGTAATTTTTAACACACATATGCACTAATGCTATGACGTTTGTGCAAGGGATTCACAGATGTTGCAGCAGTGACCAAATAATAACATTACTCAGTCTCAGGGCGCATTATGCTAACACTCTGTCTGCACTGCTGAAGAACAACCTCGACGTATCAAAAGCTTGCTGTGGCTGTCCTGGCTGAGGGGTCTGGCCTAGTTTTAATTCAATAAATAGTTTTTTGTGCAGCTCAGTTTCAGGGTGTTGGCAATCTCCTTTAAGCAAAGTCCATCTTTATTTAGAGCAACAACTTTTTTTTCTCAGAGAGTTTTTTGCCATGAGATGTCATGTTGAATTTCCAGTGACCAGTATGAGAGTGAGGATCCACACCCTGAGCGGCATGACTGTGTTCGTGACTTGGCGAGCCAGGTAGTTTGGGTTTTGTGTTGGGTGTAAATGTGGTCTGAGTGTTGTTGGTTGTTGTCGAGCCTTTTTCTCCGTGGATGGGTAGCAATTGTGTTAATGGCAGATTGGGGTGGCAGAGCAGACTGCTGCCTGCTTTACAGTTGTGGGTGTCACGTTGGGGTTTTGGGGTGGACCAAAGTGCAGACAAGAGCTTGGAAGCAGCATCTTAATAATCCTTCAACTTTATTCTAAGGTCAATAAGGTAACAAAACATTGCAGGTACGAACCAGAGTCAAGATCCAAAAAACTTACATAAACACTGCAGGTACTTATGGCAAGGACGGGGTAGTGAGTGTGAGCGAAGGAACCAGCCAAGGACAATGAAACAAAATTAACTAATATACAGAGTGAGAACAAAGGCAGGTAATCAAGGAACTAAGAACAGGTGTGACAAGGAGACAGGGAGGCAGAGGGAGCAGGTGAAATTCATAAAACTAAAGCATGAGGAATTGAACTAAAGGACAAGACAGTGAGCAGAACTAAAAGAAACTATAAACCAAGAAAAAAAACAAAGAAACATAAGAATCAAGAATAAACATGAACTGAAGGAAACTGAGAAACTGGAGGGGACAAAACAACCTAAGCACTTAGTTAAATAGAAACCATAAGGGAAACCTGACTACAAAAGTAAACAAACCTAAACCAACACTGATAGAACAAAACTGGAAAGGAAACAGAGAACCACAATATGTACAAACCAAAAATAAACAATAACTAAAACTAACCTATAAGGAAGGAGAACAAATACCTAACCATAAATAAATAAAAGAGGAACTAAACTGAAGAATCCAAGGAAGACAACTGCTGTAATTATGAATCTGAGATTATTATTTAATATTTAACATTAATATTTTAATATTTTATCGAATAATATTTCGGTCTGTTAAGGGTTGTCCTGTGAATACCAGCCCAGTAAGGCGATGGTATTAGGTCAAACAGAAAGGTGTGAGATGAGCTCTGACATTATTGAACAGCATAAACTCTGCACATATATGGAATGAATTCACACAATTTCTTAAAATACAAGAATTTATTAACAAAAATAAGTCAACTCAAAGTCAAACGTATTTCAATCAACAAACTCTTTACTATGCTAAAACAATCCAACTAAACTAATGTGCTATGTACAATATAAACAAGTTGATCAAAGATGATTGAAAATCATGACCAAAAGAGTGATGCAACATTACCATGCAATGTTTATGTTTGAGAACCAAGGATTATCTTGAACAATCTGGAAGTGAAGTTAAGTTAGTCTTGGAACCAACTTAAGCAATAATCAGCAAACGTTTAAACAACCACTCACAATGCAAGATCAGATAAAATATTATTTTAATAAAATAATGTTTTAAATAATGATCTGCTGAATAAAACCAACCTTCTGGATGACCATTTCTCAACGGTGTCTAATTAGCTGCTTTTATTTATTGAAATAATATTTGAAGAAATATTATTAAGGAAATATTTTGGAAAGAGACAAATCTTTCTGGAGAAATGGGGCTTAATGATGTTTACTTAGTTATCAAATTTAGTAAATGATGTTTAGGAACTATTATCCACTGGCTTGAAATCCAACAACCTTTCTGTTGAATACTCTTAAGTAGCAAGCACGTGTTCTTACCGGTTAGCAGTTAAACTTACAAAGAAGCGGATAGCTTAGCACCAGAATCAACACATACCTTTAAAATACCAGGGTTAATAAAAGGGTTAAAATGCATAACCGCGGATGGCGCGTTATGAGCAATGTTCTGTTTAAAATCACCCTTTAAATAAAGTTTATCTTAACCTCAAAACATACAAAGAACACAAACTGGCACGTGTGCTACAGATAGCCTGCCAGCACTAAGATAGCCGAGTTCCACACAAACTTCATAAAATTAAAAACATTTAGATCATTTCATCCTAAATCTGTCTCTGCCCAAAACACCTAACCTCATGAACCGTGGTGAGGAAATGTTGTCCAAGGGGCGAAGCTTGAAGAAACGTCCACAGTCAACAAGCGGTTAGCTGTCAGCTAATCTCGGGGGTTGAAGGTGCGTTCGCTCTGTGAACAAAAGAGTTAGCTCCGGAGCGGTAGCTGGGTGGCTCGTTCTGTCCGTCAACCAGCTGTGCATACCGTAAACACGGCGGTGCAGGCCGTTGTCCTTCCTTCCAGACTGGGAGACCGCGTCTTTGCAGGGGCTTCTCTCGAACACCGTTTGCGTCTGCGGGGGCTCGGAGAGGCAGTCGAGCAATGCTTGTACCTTAATTACCCCGTTCATGAATGAAAATACCGGATACACAGACAGTATTTCATCCGTACTTATCTTTGCATATGATCGATGATCGTATGGCTTCCTTGGATCCAGTTGAAGAGTGTATGTCTTTTTGCCAGCAAAAGACATCAGCGCGCTGGGCCTCCCCTGACCGGTCCTTCTCGAAGGCCGTGTGGAAAGAGGGCGGATGTAGCAACAGCTGTGCTTTTATTTGGGTAGCGGCATCACAGGAAGTCCACAGTTATCCACAGTTATCCCGTTTCCTGGCTGTGCCGGAAGAAGGTTAATGCACTTTATTTTGAAAGTTCCAGAAAAGTCCGTACCGAAGTTTAATGTTGAAATCCATGGCTGTGGGTCCCAACACAACTATAATAATAATAATAACAATAATAATAATAATAATAATAATAATAATAATAAAAAGCAACTACTAAGAAGCTGAAAACAAGAGGAGAGAAACACAACACACACACTAGGTGGCTGTAGAGGGAACATAAGTAACAGGGGGCACAAGGAAATAAACAGACTGCAAAAACCCAAACTAAATAAAAAGTTGAAAACACAAGACCACAACAAAATCAAAGATGTCATATCATGACAGTGGGTACTTTCTTTGGCTATGGCCACCAAGAGTGGGAAGAGAGGGGGTGTATTGTGCATTGTGTGAATATTGATGGAGGTTTCATGGGGTGGGCTGGTCTGCCACATGGTCAGTGCTATCTCTAGGGTCAGTCTCATTTTTGCACTGCTGGATGTTTTTGTCGGTGTCCATTACGTGTCGGGGCAGTCCCTCTGCTGGATTCATCATTCAAAATAACACAAATTGCAAACTTTCAAAGCAGTTTAAATGAATGCTTTATCGTACACCTTAGCTATACTAAAGCCCCTTTTAAACAGGCACAGCTCTGAGTGGCTCCCTTATGATTTTTGTCCATGAGTCTACAAAACTGAGATCACCCTGGGGTAAGGCATATTACTATTACCTACTCTAAAGAACTCTACTTCAACTAAACTGAGATTTAGGCCTTGTCAATGCTGACAATTTTAATAAATGCTACAGACATCATTTCAACTTTGGCATAAAGGATTTAAAAAACAGTAATTATCTTGCCCTGTGGAGTTGTGTGGCTAGTTGTTAGGTCCCCAGTTGGTAATCTAGCCCTGAATAACTTCTATTCACTTGATGCAAAGCACTTAAATCTTCTTTTTTACCTTTCAGCTACACTGGTAAGCGCACTACAAACACATCCCTTGAATATTCACTTCCACAATCAATGACTCTATGTAAACAGTAGTTTTGTTGTGAATGGACTTATTTTGGGTAACTGAGATGTTTTTGCCCAGATCTATTTACTTGATAATTACAGACTGAAAAAACTATAAAACTACAAAACTGCCTCAATGAGTGCCTTCTTGGCAAATTACCATTTTACATCCTTAGTGAATCAAACAGCTTTCTTGAAGAGCAAGGATTTTTTATCAAATAGTTGAAAATGCAGCACTTAACTGCATTCTAAACCTATGCATATTATGTGAGTATATAAACACGTGAAAAAAATAAATCTACATTTAAGCCCAATTCCAAATCATAAGTCATTACAGTGTGTGTGTAAAATGGACATTGCAAAAAAATTAAAACCACAATTGGGTGCAACTGATTCATTCATGGTAGCACCTTAAAATGGCTGAAAGTCATCCTGACATATATTTAATGAGAAGTCATCTCCCATGAAGATACCTTTTCAATGAGTGTTCATCACCCCCATGGAGTACCGTCACAGTCACGATGAGAGAAGTATTTTTTTCCAGCATGTTAACTGACTCCATATCTCACTTATGCACTTACTTTTTTCTAGAAACTTTACTGCCTTTTTTAAAATTTTGCTTAAAGAAAGAGAAATTGAGGGTGTGTTTCAACTATAGGGGGATCACATTTCTCAGCCTCCCTGGTAAGGTTTATGCCAGGGTGTTGGAGAGGACAGGTCAGGCTATAGTCGATTCTCGGCTTCAGGAGGAGCAATGTGGTTTTTTCCTGGCAGTGGAATACTGGCCCAGCTCCACACCCTCTACAGGGTGCTTGAGGGTTAATAGGAGTGCCTAACCGGTCCACATGTGTTTTGTGGACATGGAGAAGGCATTCGACTGTGTCCCTCGTGGTGCCCTGTAGGGGCGCTCCGACAGTACAGAGTTGGGGGGGGGCCTTTATTAGGGGCCATCTGGTCTCTGCACAAGCGGAGCAGGAGTTTGGTCCACATTGTCAGCACTATGTCGGGCCTGTTTGCAGTGCATGTTGGGCTCCGGCAGGGCTGCCCTTTGTCACCGGTCCTGTTCATAACTTTTATGGACAAGATTTCTAGGCAGAGCCAAGGCTGTAGGGAGTCTGGTTTGGGGAGCAGTGGATTTCCTCTCTTTTTTTTTTTTGCAGATGACATGGTCCTGCTGGCCCCCTCTAGCCAAGACCTACAGCATGCACTGGGGCAGCTTGCAGCCGAGCTGGGATGAGAATCAGCTCCCCCATGGTTCTCGACTGGAAAAGGGTGGCTTGCCCTCTTCACGTTGGAGGGGAGCTCCCACCTCAAGTGGAGCAGTTCAAATATCTCAGGGTCTTGTCCATTAGTGAGGGGAGAATAGAGCGGGAGATCAACTGACAGATCGGTGCGGCTGAAGTGAGAGTTGAGCCAAAAAGTGAAGCTCTTGATTTACCGGTCGGTCTGCGTTCCTACCCTCATCTAAGGGCATGAACTAAAAGAACAAGATCCTGGATACAAACGGCTGAATTGAGCTTCCTTCACAAAGTGGCTGGGCACTCCCTTAGAGATAGGGTGAGGAGCGGAGGAGCTCGGAAACAGACCACCTTAGCTCTACAAGTTATTCTCACTTTACATGAACTACATCTGACACTATGACAACCTGGAAAATGTTTGCCTTTGTTTGATTCTCCCCTCAGTCAAAGTGTGGCATGTTCTACCAGCTGTACATCAACATATATGAAATTTTCATGACAAAAAAAGAACACAACCTGTGAAATAGTATTACAAGCAGAGGAGGCTATTCTAGGAATATTTTACAACTGGTGGTTGTAAGCTATTAGTTGCTTTACATATTTTGTGGGAAGTGAGAAGAAGACAAACCTGTTTACTCCCACCCCCCATTCAGACATAAATTGCATAGTTGCTACTATAATTTAAAATGTATTAATCTGTTACATGTACATTACTGTGTGTTATATCCACACAGTAATGTGCGAATATAACACACATTACTATATATATATATATATATATATATATATATGTAATATATTATACGGTATAATACATATACAATATAATGTAATACACTTATATCTATCTTACAATACATTACGAAACATACATAGTATACTACATTGCCATATAAATGCAATATGTTTTTTGTTTTTTTTACTTACACGATACCGATCATTATCAGTACTACTGGTGTTACTCTATGTCATCATCGTATATAAATAAATGTAATCATATATTCTAATAACTTATGAATTACAGAATATATAAAATAACGTGTGTATATTTTTCAATTGTGCATGGCATTTGTATTTAATAATTATTTTAGCTTATTGGTGTTGATGATAATTATAATTAATTTGAATTCTGTATGTTGTGCATTAAAAGGCAAGGTGGTTTGTGAACCTGCTGTCAGATTGGTAACCATCCTTCGCTGAATACCCTTTACTTTGCATTAAAAGAACAATATTTTGGCAAATTTCCAGCCTAACTTACTGTCAATAATCATACCCAAGAAATGAAGTTTTGATGAAAATTCAAACTGAAAGACTCACTTACACCGCCAGCCGTCTGATGACTCCAACGTCCGTCTCTCCACCATCCAATCAGCATCAGATCCGCATGTGTCTTCAATCAATCATCCTCAGAGGCTTCGCTTTTAAGGACCTCCAGTCATGGATTCCCCTCCTCCGCCCCACCTCCATCATCTCCCTTCCGTACTCCTCCCTTACCTTCTTAGGCCTTCACTCCACCACCAGTATCAGATCCGGGGGGACTCATA
Source organism: Girardinichthys multiradiatus (assembly GCF_021462225.1). Taxonomy (NCBI): domain Eukaryota; kingdom Metazoa; phylum Chordata; class Actinopteri; order Cyprinodontiformes; family Goodeidae; genus Girardinichthys; species Girardinichthys multiradiatus. The sequence continues at coordinate 30,451,652 of NC_061808.1, forward strand.
AAATTCTAAGCCTAAGACGTTCATTCAAGCTCATGTCATTCTCAGTATTCATGTCTTTCTCCGGGGTCCGAGAACCAAAGATATTAACTTTTATCAAAAAACTTATCTAATTGCCATCTTTATGTTTCTTATTGTGAGTCTTTCCAGGTTGAATATATTTTCGATCACTTTCTCTATTATAACACTATATTAATGATTAAATCAGAATTGCCTTTAGAATTTCTGAAAAACATAACTTTTGCCTTATCTTAGTTTAAGGATAATTTATTAATATCCATCAGTTTTTAATTCTGTTAGTTAATTATTTACATTATTTGTAAGATAACTACAATTATCATTAGAATAGATTAGTGTCATATACAAATAATAGTAATTATAATACATGTGATACATTAAATATATCATTTATAAAGATTTAATAATTTAGAGCCCACTACAGATCCCTGCTGAACCCCACAAGCAATGCTCAAACACCTTGATTTGAACTCACCCATCTGCACATACTGTTGTCTATCCAATAAATAACTTTGAATCATGTTCAAAGCCACTGCCCTGATGCCATATCTCTCCATTTATTACAAGTATTGGATGATTAAGCATTTCCAATGCTTTTACAAGTTAATAAATATACCAACTGCACCTTTTTTACTATCTGAACTATTTGTGATTTCTTCCAATGCTTCTCATACAGCCATTTCCATTGACCTTACTGACGTAAACCCAAGCTGTCTTTAAATAATAAAATTATATTTACCTGGAAATGATTTGTAGTATTAAAATGTCTTTCTAAAATTTTGGAAAACTGAGAGAGCAGAGAGTCTGGTCTGTTATTTGTAAAAATATGTTTATTTCTAAATTTGTTTTACAGTGGTAATACTTTTTTACAGTTTACAGTTTTAATACATTTTTCATTTTATTCAGAAATAATCCAGTTTGAGATGATAAGTTACATATTACTGTTTTGAGATACTATTTATTATTATTTTGACTAATTTCATATCCTTATCATAACAGTGTATTTTTTCTTTTTTTTTTTTTTTACCGTGTCCTGTCGCTCAGGCCCCACCGGCAGCCGTCCATGCCCGAGCAGATCCAGCCATGGACCCAGAGGCCCAAGACCCCGGAACACACCACCCCTCAAGCAGAGGCCCGACAGAGACCAGGGGGCCAGGCCCCTGCAAGTGAGCCAGCACACACCAAAGCACCCGGCCCCGGACACCGAGAACCACAAGTACACCAGCGGGCAGAGACTCCAACCACCAGCAGGCAGTGTGGCGGGGAGGAAGCTGATCCCGGTTAGGGAGCAGTCCAAGACCCAACCTGTCGCGAAAAAAAAAAAAAAAAAACAGGCACACACAGTCACAATCACCCACTCCCACCCTCATGCATGCACATAAAATCACTCACACCCAACGTAAGGATAAACAGCAATGGACGTCATACACTCACTCACACTCCCCATGCATACTCTATACTCCCAGGTCCAGGCGCCGGTACCCCGTAGGGGCAACCAGCCCCCGGACCCAGGAGGTGGTCCCCTTCGCACCTGGGGCGCAGAGGCAGGCAGACAGCCGCCCGGTACAGTCACAAGACATGCTCCGCCGCCCCACCCACCCGACCGCCAACCGCAGCCCAGCGCCCAACCCCAGGCCAGGACCACAGAAGGAAGCAGTGGAAAAAAGGCCATGGCGGCCCCAGTTACCGGGCACCCCACCAACCCCACCCCCAAACCCCGGGGGCGCCCCAGCCCGCTGGCCACCCGCACCCCCGCATGGCCACCAAGCAGTCCAGCCGGCCAGCCCCTCCATCAAAGCGGGGCCACATCCCAATCAACACCGGCTAAGATCCCCCTGCCGGAGCCCGGCACCCCCCCAGCCTGCAGACCAGGGCCCAAAGCCAGGGGCCGAGATCCAAGGGAACCCACGCAATCCCGAGAGATCCGAAACGCCAGCCCAGCAACAGACAATCAAACAGTGTATTTTTTCTTTATATTTATTAACATCTATTATTTCTGCTTCACTTATTCCAGAGGGAAACATTGTGTTTTAGTTTATTTCTACTCCTCATATTTACTGCTACCACATTCAGGATGTGCCAAATCTGGCCCCACAGTTACAAAGAAATTATTAAAACTATTAAGTATTTTATTCATGTCATAAATATCACTGCTATCAACAAACTAATCTGAGGTATGAATTTCCTTTAGCCTTACTTGTATTCACAGTATTTATTATTCCATAAAAAATTGTAATATTACTTTTATTAACAATTGATAGATTGGTCTAATATAATTTCTTACTAGTTCTTATTATATTAGTTCATTTATTTTTAGATAATTGATGTATGTTCACATTCTTCGGGCCTTAATCTAATAAATTGTCTAAATAAAGTATTTTTCTTTTTCCAATCATTTTGTGAGCCCTTTGTTACCCATGAACATTTTACAACAGTATTATTTTTATTAAATTGACGTATCGGGCAGTTTTTATCATAATGAACTGAAATTATATTTAAAAAAATATTAAACGCTCAATTCATTTTCAGTTCTAATAAATCATTATTAATTTATTTATTGAGTCTACTATTTCCTCAGTTCTTACACGTTTGAATACAGAATTTTGGTGTATTTCATGATAAATACAATTATAGTCTTACAATGAGAGGACAGGTAGGTGGTCAGTAATATTGCACATCATTAAGCCACTGACAATTTTAGTCTTTATAATATCTGTAAAAATATTGTCTATGAGCGATACACTATGCGATGCAAATCGGCAACCAAGGCAGCAACAACAGACCACTGCAGACTGACTTGTATCAATGCTGTGTAGCTTCTTGGCTAACCGCTAGCTTCTATTCGTGGTTCACTGCTGTCACCTGTATCACAGCTGGGTAGCGTCTCGGCTAATTGTTAGCCCCATTCCACAATCACACGCAGAAAGCATACCTTTTTAAGATGTCCAAACTTCAATCCAATGTCCGTAATCTTACTTTCTATATTGTTCATCTGTAACCAATGTCTTAATAAATGTGAAAACCTACAAAAAAACATGCACCAACGGCACACAGATTTCAAACTGCAGTATTTGAGTATTTGGTGCAATTAGATGTTAAATGCTATCATAGGCACAATAGCGTTTTCCTTGGGAAAAAAACATGAACATGTACATCTTCTTATGAAGGCGTCCAACAAAAGCAGGCTCCTATTAGAGAAAGAATGCTTATATATTACACATTTAAAATCTTTTACTACACTTAAGTGTAGATACATCTTCAAATTGAGGAAAGATGGAGGTTAATGTGGTGGAGGCTGAATGTGGAGAGGAGATACGTTCTGCTGAAGTGGGCATGTCCTTCTGTGTAATTACCTGCACGCACCCATAGACACAGACGTGCAGCCGTCATTTCTAACCTGATTAGCTCCACAAGCAGCAATATCCTGCAGAGAAGACAGGGTATTTTGTTCCACCCATTAGCGACTTCAGAGACAGGAGGCAAAGCAGGAGATGAAGAGCAACGTCTCTCCAAGAGAATCTTTGATGAAGGGACCTTTTCATATATGTGCTGCATCGAGGCCAGAGTGGATATAATGGAAATCAAATAGAATATTTTTCTGTGATGTAAATGATCTAACATGGGAATTTGCGTGTCCTTATCATCAATCTGGATCAGAGACACAATAACAAATGAGTGTGAGGAAGAGCAAGAGGAAGGATAAACAGATCTGACTCCTGATGGGTCTGTGCCTGGCTGGCAGTCTGGGACAATTCAGAGCCACGGCATGTGCACTGTGAAATGTCAGGAAATGCATATGCATTAATGATGAAGTCAATATATTCTTCACTGACCCTCAAATATTGACTTCTGGGAATACAAGGGAGGAACAGGGCACTGAAGACATCATTGGGTTTTAAAGCAGCTACATGGATATAAATCAGTGAACACTGGAAAGCTGATATACAAGGAAGATCCAAAGATTGTTCAAATGAAATGATATAAAACGGGTATTGTGGAACATATAGTGTATTTCTTACTTAAAGTTGAAATCACATATTTAAATACATTATAAAATAAGGTTAAATTTTTTCTGAAAGTTATCTTTGGCTGGCTCCAGTTCACTGAGCCCAATTTGCAACCCTTTCCTTTACTGGCTTATGCGGCCTGGTACTGTCTTTCTTGGTCCCTGCTCATTAGCTAGTCACATTGGTGCACACCACAGTGCCAGAAAAGCTAAAAGAAAAAAAAAAACACTCAAGAGCAATTATAAAAATATTAAGGACACAATGGCCGGAGTTGATCAAACTGAAAGCCGTGGCTGTGATTAGAAATCATGGATGGCAATTCGTCCCACAAGTTGTGGACGGGAGGGTGGTGCTCACTGTTTTAAGAGGACATGATGTGCGATGGGGAATATTTATTTTACTTTGCACAGGACATGACGCTTGAAGCTCCACCTCCAGCCTTCAATGGAAATACAACAACAGGTTTTCGTGCCAAGAAGAGAGAGGTAGATCAGAGTGAAGCTATTCTGTGCTGGAATGTTTCTATTTAGGTCACTTAGGGTTAATTCAATTGAAATTATTTATGTAGTGCCAATTCACAACAGATAATGTCTTAAAGCACTTAAAAAGGTTAACTCAATCAAATCATACAGATTCCAAGACAAGTACATACATCCCAAATTGATCCTAGTTATCAAACAATGCAGTCAAATTCAGTATATTATGCAAAAGGGTCAAAGGCTTTTTTAAGAAAACCCAGCAGGTTGCATCGAGTCTCTGACTTGCGGCATTTACTTCTCCTGGACATGCATGTAGTGAGAGAACTGAAGCTTGCATTGCGTCGTTGACACAGAATGAGCTGTATTGCATACTGAGCATGCCTGTAGCAACAGCGGAAAACAAAACTCCCCTTAAACAGAAAGAAACCTCCAGCAGAACCTGGCTCGGGTTTGAGAAGACAGAGCATACTCACAGAAAAACACAGGAGTTATTTCAGAACAAAATTATTTCTATTTACTAAATACCAGAAAAATAAGAAAGAGCCCTTTCTTCAAATTATGAGGTTTACAAACATTTCCTTAGTAATGGGTACAAATGCTTTTAAACTGTATGAATTGGGTGATATAGTTTGGGTGTCCTTACACAAGCTTACTAGTATAGCTTACTATAAGCAAGCTATACTTGCATATAGTTGTTTGAACAGATAAACGTGGTACCTTCTTGCAGGAATTTGTCCCCAAATACAGGTCCTTCTCAAAATATTAGCATATTGTGATAAAGTTCATTATTTTCCATAATGTCATGATGAAAATTTAACATTCATATATTTTAGATTCATTGCACACTAACTGAAATATTTCAGGTCTTTTATTGTCTTAATACGGATGATTTTGGCATACAGCTCATGAAAACCCAAAATTCCTATCTCACAAAATTAGCATATCATTAAAAGGGTCTCTAAACGAGCTATGAACCTAATCATCTGAATCGACGAGTTAACTCTAAACACCTGCAAAAGATTCCTGAGGCCTTTAAAACTCCCAGCCTGGTTCATCACTCAAAACCCCAATCATGGGTAAGACTGCCGACCTGACTGCTGTCCAGAAGGCCACTATTTACACCCTCAAGCAAGAGGGTAAGACACAGAAAGAAATTTCTGAACGAATAGGCTGTTCCCAGAGTGCTGTATCAAGGCACCTCAGTGGGAAGTCTGTGGGAAGGAAAAAGTGTGGCAGAAAACGCTGCACAACGAGAAGAGGTGACCGGACCCTGAGGAAGATTGTGGAGAAGGGCCGATTCCAGACCTTGGAGGACCTGCGGAAGCAGTGGACTGAGTCTGGAGTAGAAACATCCAGAGCCACCGTGCACAGGCGTGTGCAGGAAATGGGCTACAGGTGCCGCATTCCCCAGGTCAAGCCACTTTTGAACCAGAAACAGCAGCAGAAGCGCCTGACCTGGGCTACAGAGAAGCAGCACTGGACTGTTGCTCAGTGGTCCAAAGTACTTTTTTCGGATGAAAGCAAATTCCGCATGTCATTCGGAAATCAAGGTGCCAGAGTCTGGAGGAAGACTGGGGAGAAGGAAATGCCAAAATGCCAGAAGTCCAGTGTCAAGTACCCACAGTCAGTGATGGTCTGGGGTGCCGTGTCAGCTGCTGGTGTTGGTCCACTGTGTTTTATCAAGGGCAGGGTCAATGCAGCTAGCTATCAGGAGATTTTGGAGCACTTCATGCTTCCATCTGCTGAAAAGCTTTATGGAGATGAAGATTTCATTTTTCAGCACGACCTGGCACCTGCTCACAGTGCCAAAACCACTGGTAAATGGTTTACTGACCATGGTATCACTGTGCTCAATTGGCCTGCCAACTCTCCTGACTTGAACCCTATAGAGAATCTGTGGGATATTGTGAAGAGAACGTTGAGAGACTCAAGACCCAACACTCTGGATGAGCTAAAGGCCGCTATCGAAGCATCCTGGGCCTCCATAAGACCTCAGCAGTGCCACAGGCTGATTGCCTCCATGCCACGCCGCATTGAAGCAGTCATTTCTGCAAAAGGATTCCCGACCAAGTATTGAGTGCATAACTGTACATGATTATTTGAAGGTTGACGTTTTTTGTATTAAAAACACTTTTCTTTTGTTGGTCGGATGAAATATGCTAATTTTGTGAGATAGGAATTTTGGGTTTTCATGAGCTGTATGCCAAAATCATCCGTATTTAGACAATAAAAGACCTGAAATATTTCAGTTAGTGTGCAATGAATCTAAAATATATTAATGTTAAATTTTCATCATGACATTATGGAAAATAATGAACTTTATCACAATATGCTAATATTTTGAGAAGGACCTGTATAAACCTGACTTCAGTTTACTCTGATGTTGTGAATCAGAAGCGTGCAATGCCAAGCTATTATCTGGGCTTTCCCAAACTTTTTCAAGTTACCTGAATTTGTGTAAACATCTGAACTGAAAGAAAGTCAGTCAGTCATCTCTTACGCTTCTTCGCAGGGTACACCCTGGTCAGGTCGCCAGTCCATCACAGGGTAACACACAAACAACCCATCACACACTCAATCACACACCTAAGGCCAATTTAGAGAGAGACCAACCTATCAGGCATGACTTTGGAAATGTAGGAGGCAGAGTATCCGAAGAGAACCCACGCATGCACGGGGAGAACATGCATACTCCATCCAGAAAAACCATCCAGAGTCAAACCCAGGACCTTCCTGCTGCAAGACAACAGTGCTACCAACTGCCCCACCATGCATCCCCCTGAAAGAAAGTAATAAATAAAACTCTTTTTCACTATTCTGGGTTTATCAAATAGAAATAACTTAAATTGCAAGCGGCAAATAGAAATAACTTAAATCAATTGTAACTGACCTGAAGCAGGAAAGGTTTAGTCTGATTTGAAGCCAGACAATAAGATAAATGTTAAGTGTATTTTTGTACAGTTGGTTTCAAATGTTCATAAACCATACATGGCTTTGGACTTGACTGACTTACAAAGTCGTTCAGACAGTGTGAGATTATCTTGCTCACAAAAATATTGTGACATTGTAACATTTAACTTCTTTTTAAAATGTCATTTTGATATATTAAAAGTTAATTCAACCTGAAAAGACTCACAAATGAGATAAACACAGAGGTGGCAATTAGAGGAGTTTATTAGCTGATGTTTGATTTCTTTTGGCGCTCGGACCCAGGTGGAAGACATGGATGCTGATAATGACATGAGCTTGAATAAACATCTTTGGGTTAGAATAAGGGGAGTCTTCCCCCTGGGATCCTGATACTGGTGGTGGCATGGAGGCCTGAGAAGATATAAGGAAGTCTGAAGGAGCTTGAAGCCTGATGGTGGAGATGGGGTGGAGGGGGGTCGAAGCTCAGCTGAAAATCAGGAGATTCTGCATATGAAGGTCTTTTAAAGCAAAGCCTGGAGGGATGATTGGCTGAAGAGGAATGTAGATCAGGAGCTCATTGGTTGGAGGGGAGAACGTGGTGGAGTAATTAGATGGAGCTGGAAGTGGAGGTGAGTCTTCCAAGTTTAATTTTTGTCAAAACTCCACATCTATAATTTCTTCTAATCTGTGTGTATTTCACAACAAGTTCGTGCAACTTGGAGCTATGACACAAATAACATTAAATCATGATTTTAACAGAACAAATATCAAAGTCTGAACCAAAGCCCAATCTTAACCACAGATCTGAAAAATATGTTCAAAGTCAAAAAACTGTTTCCATTAAACAATTCCCACTGATGTCATACACATAATTCCCTGGTTTATCCATAACAAAAAACTTTCCCAGTTCCATGCATCATCAAAGTGACATTTTTGGGCTTTTCCCCCTGAACATTTCCACTTTCAAGCAAGCCATCTTCAAATGGATGGGTGCCCCATTAAAACTGCACCTGAAGGGAAAGATTTATTTTCCCAGTAGGAAAAATAATATTTCAACACCTTAGAGGAAATGCATGGTAACCAAAAGTGCACTGTATACTGGAGGTTCTGGGCACCTGCAAATTGTGACATGGCAGGAGAATATCATAACCATGTGATTTAGAGATATTCTCATTCCTGCTGGCCTGATTTGCTAAAAAGCTGATGTCGCTGAAGCAAATCTGTAAGAAAATATAACTAATGAATGAGATTACCAGTGTTAGTGTTTTCAGTGTCAGAATCTGAAGCGTTTGGGTTGTATAACTCATTACCTCATACATAAGTGAAAAAGTAGTCACTTCCTAAAGCTTAAAGAGTTTAATGACAGCTTTTTCAACTTGCTGCTTTTTACGGAACTTTCTTTAACTCTCATTCCACAAAGTCCTGGTCTGCTGATAATACAGGGAAGAAAATGGAGGGCACAAGGGTTCTCGCCATGATTTTTTTATGAGCGTGGGGGGGCATTATTATTGTGTGAGTTGTAGCAATTAATTCACCTTACACACAACTTTGAGTACAGAGGAAGCACACAGTTGGAGATAAATAGTTAATTTATTTATATTTGGTTACTGTATGAGGTCTGTATGACTGGAAAAGCGCTTTATAAATTCAGTCCATTTACCATTTACTAGACAGCCTTAAGTAAAATCAAAGGTCCAAAAGTGAGCTCAAATAACCCAATGTGAGGGCCTACCAGTTTCAACGGCGGTTATTTACAGCCATTGGAAGGCTTCTTTCCACGCTGGATCAATACCAGACCTCCATTTCTTCTGCTTGTTAAGCCTCCAACAGCAGAAATTACGTCTTTGTCTATGACCGATGCAGTGCTAGTACTGGCTGTAGGCCCATCATGTTGCTCCTCGACATTAGTGTGAATGACCGTCACCGGTTTGTTTTTAGCAGCTACCGGGAAGAACGGCATGATGCAACACAATTTATACCCAACCTTTCAAAGCTGCCATGATTTTAGAAAGCTTTACCGTTAGCGTTTGCACAGGGTCAGCGCATGCGCAATAGCTGACATAAAAACCCAATGCGCTGGCGAGAACCCTGGGGCTCATATCTAGATCTCACCAAAGAGGGTGAGTCAGAAATGGGACCACAGGCAGGGGAGTATGAGGCTAAATCCAGCCTTGTTTTTCTGGGTCTCTTTGTATGCTTTTAGAAGTGTGTGTGGTGTCGATCCCCTCTGTCTTCAAAATGTCTCCCCACATTTTTCTGATAAAAGAAAAAATACACTTGTCCCATTTGACTTTACCATTTGCTCGTGAATGCACTGTCGCAGTCAGGAAATCCTTGACTGAATCTATTAAACCTTAAGGACTTTGTCGTCTTGTAGTCAGAGCTGTTTAGTAAATATTTGAGAGAAATACAGTCCCTTGCAAAAGTACTCAGACTTTTTGATCTTTGTCATCTTTTGTGTTGTTACAGTCATAAACTCTAATGCATTTTATTGGGATTTTAGGTAAGACAAATATCTGTGGAGTGCATGAAAATCCATGCAAGACTCTAAAACGTTTTTGTATTCAGACTCCCTGAGCCAAGCCTTTTTAGTTATTTCTCTACCAGCTTTGCACTGTTTGAGGCTGACGTTTTGCTCATTCTCCTTTGCAAAAAAAATCCCCAAGCTGAGTCAAGTTGGAGGGAGAGTATATTGACCAGGATTTCATTGTACTTACACTTGGACTTCTTTAAATCTTTTTGTGGCACTAGTGGCCTCTATTTTATTTTTTTTTACAGTGAGCAGACAGGAAAGGGTTGGAGAAAGGGGAAGGACATGCAGCAATGGTCAACAGACCAGAACTCAAACCCATGAAGGCCTATGTCGAGGACTAAGGCCTCCACACATGGGTCGCGCGATGTACCCCTGCACCACCATTATGTCTGGACTTTGACTTGGCCATTCTAATATATTTTTACACTTTGATCTAAATCATTCCGGTGTAGAGCTGGCTGTATGTGTAGGGTCATTGTCCTGCTATTTTCCTGCTCTTTAGCATAGTCTTTAGCTTCATCAACTTTACTTAGCATCCTTCTGCCTGCTGAAGAAAATCTTGATGTTTCCATTTTGCATATAGGCTAAAAAGTAAAATTTTGGTCTTGTTTTACAAGATAATCTTCTTTTACATGTATGTTGTGTCCCCTATATGACTTGGGACAAACAGGACTCGTTGTGGCCTCTAAAATATATCTGAGGCCTTCCCGTGATAGATGGATTTATTCTGAACTTAAATGACTGTCACTTGGACTCTGTTTACTATTTACGTGACTTCTTATCTAAAGGTATCAGAATACAAATGCTTGCTGCACTTTTATATATTTGTAAAAAGAAAAAAACTATGTACAACCTCAATTCGAATGAAGTTGGGACATTGTGTGAAATGTAAAAAAACATAATACACTGATTTGCAAATCCTGTTCAACCTATATGCAATTGAATACACTACAAAGACAGGATATTTAATATTCAAACTTATAAACTTCATTGTTTTCCAGTAAATATTTGTTAATTTTGACTTTGATGCTTGTGATACATCTCAAAAAATCTGTGGCAGGGGCAACAAAAGACTGGCAAAGTTGAGGATTGCTCAAAAAACACCTGTTTGGATCATTCCACAGGTTAACAGGTTAACTGGAAACAGGTGAGTGTCATGATTGGGTATAAAAGGAGCATCCCCAAAAGTCTCAGCTGCTCACAAGCAAGGATGGGGCGAGGTTCACCACAATGTAAACAACTGCATGTGCAAATACTCCAACAGTTTAAGAACAATATTTCTTAACGTACAATTGCAAGGAATTTAGGGATTTCATTATATATACTCCATAATATCATCAAAGGATTCAGTGAATCTGAGGAGATCTCTGCATGTAAGCAGCAAGGCTGAAAACCAACATTAAATGCCTGTTACCTTAATCCCTGAGGAGGCACTGCATTAAAAACCAGCATCATTCTTTAACAGATATTACAACGTGTGTTCAGAAGCACTTCAGAAAACCATTGTCAGTTAACACAGTTTGTTACTACATCTCCAAGCACATGTAAAGGGAAAGCCATAGATCAACAACACACAGAAACACCGCCAGCTCCTGTAGGACCAAGCTCAACTGAGATTGACTGATGCAAAGTGGAAAAGGGTGCTGTGGTCTGATGAGTCCACATTTCAAATTGTTTTTGGAAATCATGGGTGCCGTGTCCTCCAGGCCAAAGAGGAAAAAGACTATCCAGATTGTTATCAGCTCAGAGTTCAAAGCCAGCATCTGTGATGGTTTGGGGGTGTGTTAGTGCCCGTGGCATGGATAACTGGCACATCTGTGAAGAACCCATTAATGGTGAAAGGTTCATAAAGGTTTTGGAGCAACATATGCTCAAAATCTGTATGAATAAAAATAAATATGACAAAAGAGACCTCGGACTGTTAAGCAATTGAAGTTGTGCATCAAGCAAGAATGGGAAAAAAGTCCACCTACAAAACTTCAACAATTAGTGCCTCAGTTCCCAAACGTGTATTGAGTGCTGTTAAAAGGAAAGGTGATGAAACACAGTGGTAAACATACTCCTGTCCCAGCTTTTTAGAAATGTGTTGCAAGCATCGAATTCAAAATGAGAGAATATTTGCAAAAAACAAAGATATCAGTTTATATTAAACATCTTGTCATGTTAGTGGATTGAACAGAATTTGCAAATCATTGCATTGTGTTGGTTTTATGTTTCACATAACATCCCATCTTCATTGGAATTGGGGTTGTATCATTTTTGTTCCACTTCACTAATATACGCACAACTTTGTGCTGGTCTATCATAGAAAATCTCAGTAAAATGCAAATAGGGTTTGTGGTTTTAATGTGACAAAGTATGAAAAAGTTCAAGCAGTGTGAATATTTTTGTAGAAGTATTGTCTCCTTTAATTGCCTTACATTATATTACCAGCTGCATAATATGCAAGGCAGCAACCCTGAACCAGAATCTATGAATCAAAATAAAACTGTAATACTCGAGAATCTGATCAAACACATGCACTTTGTATTCCACACGCATGCCGACCTGGGATCCATACACGGCCAACTCACCTCTAGAGGCAGTTGAGCCTCTCTCTGGAGACATAATTAGAGGTGAAGTTTTTTGATGATGAGAAATGCTTTTAGGCGGATTTTCTGTGCAGTGTATATGGGATTTACTGTACATTACATGGTCTTCTAATCCATAGGCACACTAAGCCAGGAATTAGAATGCATGATTAGTGTTTAAGCCAGCTATTAGATGAGAATTATACTGTAAATCACCTAAAATTGCTTTCAGTGTTTTGACTGCACTAGAGCTTGCGTGAAGCTCTCCAACAGGCTGAAACTGGAGAGGTAAACGGAGTCCAGGTGAAACCCTCATTCACTGACACATTCAAAAATGAATGTTTTAAAATATTTATTTACCCAGCCTGATTTACCTTTCTCCAGATGATATCAGATTCTTACTTGCACAGTTATACATGTTCAGATTTTGGGGCTGTGCAGGAGCCAGAAGCTCCCGAGGAACAAATGTGCTTTATTGATGCCAGCTGTGGAGACAGAAAGAGAGTACTTCACAATCACATCCTCTTCTCGAGCTAACAGATGTCTCGCTAAACTTGAACTAGATTTTCTGAATATGCATCCTTTAATGCTGATGCTTACACTGTAATGCTGGGTTTATAAGTGCATGTTCATGAATATAATTAAGACAAATCCAGCAAAAACCTTTATGTTCTTAACACTAAAACTTGCACATTGGCATTCCTACTATCTATCCATCTATCTGTCATCTATCTGTTGGTAAATGACTTTTAATCCCTTTTTAAATTTCATTTAAGAACTTAGAACAAAGTTCTATGAGTAATGAGTTATTAGTAAACTAGGACTCATAATTTTTGGCTGCAAGAGGCTGCAGGCAAATTGTTGTAGCCCCTCATTGCACAATTTATGTCTGACCTCAACTTCATCACTGGTGTTATGTGCAATAGCTAAAGTCAAAGTTCACATCATGGCTCATTGGATGACTGGTTGACTTCTTCTGGTGCAGGTTTAGTTGTGTAGTGGTACTATTTTCTCCCTCCAGTACAACATATGCTCAAGAGGAGAACTGCAGGTAGTGGAGTGCACCTCAGGAGTTGTTAAAGCCATTACTAATCACTAGTGCAGTAGTTTAAAAAGCATATATCAGATACTTTTAATCACAATACTTTCATTTTGCTTCAATGTCCAAAGTCAAGATATATGTACTAAATTTTCAAATTGCTTCAAAAAAAGCCCTTTGAATAATAATAATTGCTTTTGTTAAGTGACAAGAAATCTTCCCTTCTACCTGTTTTTACAAATCTCACTTGGGGGAGAAAGACAATATGTGCTCAAAGATCCATTGCACAAAAAATCTGTTTTTAGCCTATGTGTATTGCTCTTCCAAATGACACGACAATATCCATATGTAGTCAACTGTGGCACCGATTGTATGGCAGCCTTACTTCTGTCAGCCTGCACCAAGACAACTGTGGTTACAATGTAGCTTCCCACTGTCAGTGAGTGAATGTGTGTATGAATGGGCGTGTGACTGATTGTAGTTTAAAGTGCTTTAGAGCCCTCTGGCTTGATATAGCACAATACAGGTCCTTCTCAAAATATTAGCATATTGTGATAAAGTTCATTATTTTCCATAATATCATGATGAAAATTTAACATTCATATATTTTAGATTCATTGCACACTAACTGAAATATTTCAGGGGTTTTATTGTCTTAATACGGATGATTTTGGCATACAGCTCATGAAAACCCAAAATTCCTATCTCACAAAATTAGCATATCATTAAAAGGGTCTCTAAACGAGCTATGAACCTAATCATCTGAATCAACGAGTTAACTCTAAACACCTGCAAAAGATTCCTGAGGCCTTTAAAACTCCCAGCCTGGTTCATCACTCAAAACCCCAATCATGGGTAAGACTGCCGACCTGACTGCTGTCCGGAAGGTCACTATTGACACCCTCAAGCAAGAGGGTAAGACACAGAAAGACATTTCTGAATGAATAGGCTGTTCCCAGAGTGCTGTATCAAGGCACCTCAGTGGGAAGTCTGTGGGAAGGAAAAAGTGTGGCAGAAAACGCTCCACAACGAGAAGAGGTGACCGGACCCTGAGGGAGATTGTGGAGAAGGGCCGATTCCAGACCTTGGGGGACCTGCGGAAGCAGTGGACTGAGTCTGGAGTAGAAACATCCAGAGCCACCGTGCACAGGTGTGTGCAGGAAATGGGCTACAGGTGCCGCATTCCCCAGGTCAAGCCACTTTTGAACCAGAAACAGCGGCAGAAGCGCCTGACCTGGGCTACAGAGGAGCAGCACTGGACTGTTGCTCAGTGGTCCAAAGTACTTTTTTCGGATGAAAGCAAATTCTGCATGTCATTTGGAAATCAAGGTGCCAGAGTCTGGAGGAAGACTGGGGAGAAGGAAATGCCAAAATGCCAGAAGTCCAGTGTCAAGTACCCACAGTCAGTGACGCTCTGGGGTGCTGGTGTTGGTCCACTGTGTTTTATCAAGGGCAGGGTCAATGCAGCTAGCTATCAGGAGATTTTGGAGCACTTCATGCTTCCATCTGCTGAAAAGCTTTATGGAGATGAAGATTTCATTTTTCAGCACAACCTGGCACCTGCTCACAGTGCCAAAACCACTGGTAAATGGTTTACTGACCATGGTATCACTGTGCTCAATTGGCCTGCCAACTCTCCTGACCTGAACCCCATAGAGAATCTGTGGGATATTGTGAAGAGAACGTTGAGAGACTCAAGACCCAACACTCTGGATGAGCTAAAGGCCGCTATCGAAGCATCCTGGGCCTCCATAAGACCTCAGCAGTGCCACAGGCTGATTGCCTCCATGCCACGCCGCATTGAAACAGTCATTTCTGCAAAAGGATTCCCGACCAAGTATTGAGTGCATAACTGTACATGATTATTTGAAAGTTGACGTTTTTGGATTAAAAACACTTTTCTTTTATTGGTCGGATGAAATATGCAAATTTTGTGAGATAGGAATTTTGGGTTTTCATGAACTGTATGCCAAAATCATCCGTATTAAGACAATAAAAGCCCTGAAATATTTCAGTTAATGTGCAATGAATCTAAAATATATGAATGTTAAATTTTCATCATGACATTATGGAAAATAATGAACTTTATCACAATATGCTAATATTTTGAGAAGGACCTGTACAAGTGCAGGCCATTTACACTTTACCATGTAGTCGTGCCTCATTGTTGAAGAGGGTTGTAGCTACAAAGGCCAATTTTGCATCAGTAGAGTATATTTTAAGATTACTTAACTGCTTTAATAAACAATGGAAAGGCTTATTGTGATTTATGTTTCATAGTTTCAAGAAATTTAGGTTTTCTTCCTCTAAAATAAGATATTTGTGCTTTACTATTAGCATGGTAGAATGCAAATGGTTACAAAGTTATTGCTCAGATGCTAAACTGATTCTATAAAAGATGATGAAATAACTGTTATGCCAAGTTTAAATTATTTATGCTTGCAAATTTGTGTAGATTTAAAACAATTTATTTCTAATTCATATAAGTTAAGTAATAATTTATATATTTTAGACATTTTTAATTCTTTACTAAAGAAAATCCAAAAAACAAATCCATTTGCATCAATGTGCATTTTAGGGAATCTGAAAATAGTGCTCTTTAGGATTGTCTCATTTCTTCTGGTATAGCAAGTATATATTGACTTACTAAACATTTTTTAAGTTTTATGTTGAACTTCAGCATACAACATTCTAAAGGTCACAGCCCTTTAACCTCTTCTGCTGCAGCCTTTTACAAACCAAAAACGTTCAGTAGAACCTTTGCTGGTCCTAATGTTCCTCCACAGAATATCCCTCTAAGCACTGTTGTTTTGTATATTTCCAAAATCATTCCTAATCCATGTTCCAATTCCTGCCTCATTTTTCAACAGATGGAGGTTGCCCTCTTTCTGACTATATGTCTGCTTTTCAGTAAGAGGGTTGAGATTAGGCGGGGATGTCCACGGGTATAAAAGCAGCTCCCCAGAGTCCACCCAACTTTACTGAGCTGATTCCTAAAGCCAGACACATGAGATAAGGCTGGGTGGTTGGTGTTGTTTTGACCTGACAAGTGAACATAAAAAAAAAAAAAAGCAGATGTTTCAAACACAAACCCAGATCCACACTGAGATTAGAAAGGATGAAACACTTATAGTGCTCTGAAACACACTATATTTGCATTCTGCAAATTGGCAGTAAGAGCTGGGTACTTGAAGGGACAGGCTGTCATAGCTGATCTAGGGAGCGCCTTGGGAATGGAATTGTGTTGGGGAATACATTTAAGTATGCAATGCAGATACAGGAATGTAATCAGTACTCATGACACTGCAGCATTTATATCAACCCTATTAACAGAACCTATATCACCTCATACATTTATTTATTATGGCTTTCTTCAAAATGCATTCATGCTAACTACTTTGTAGGGGTGGTAAAATGACAGGTTTCTATAGTTGGAGACAGAATAATAATGTCCATCTTTTTAGCGGAGGCAGAAAACCATTTCAGCAGATGGCAGCTGACATTAAAGATATGAACAAAATTGCAAACAGCAGCTCTCCAAACTGTACACAACCATCTTAAAAAGCCAGGTTTTTGTGATGAAAAACTAAAACTCAAGATAAATAATTAATATAATCTGACATTTGTATGACAAACAAATAAATGCATCACTAAATATGGTGCAATACTTCTGTTCCAAAACTTTGCCCACCCTATTTACAAATATTTTGTTTGAGCTTCTTATGATTCAATGTCATCATTTAGACTTCTTTGGCAGAAACAGTCACCAAGTTATTCTTTTTCAATTTACATGTATGCCTGGATTCCTTGGAAACTGAAAAGTAAAGTCCTTTTTATCAGCTTCCTAGCAAACACTGAACCTTTTGGGTCAAAACCAATTGGTATTTGAGACTGTACATAATTTTATCCACCTTCATAAAAGCTCTATTTAAAGAAAACGTATTCGAGAACATAATGCTGCCACCCCAGCTTTTTACTGTGGTTACGGTGTTCTTCTGGTGATGCTCACCCTTTTTTTATGTCAAACCTTTTACAACTGTAGCCCAAAACTTCAAGTTTGGTTTCTTTTGTTTCTTCAAAACACATAGACCCACATGGTAAACCTTAGCCAGGTCTGGATATTTTCTTTGAAAGTAAATGCCTCACTCCTTAACCTAGAAATATTAAGAATACAAAAGATTTTACTCAAATGTTGAACACAAAAAGTCAGTGCAGGAATTTCCTGCAGCTCCTTACGTGTAGCTTTCTCTTTGGCAGCTTCCCTGACAAGTTTTGGTCTTGTGTTTTTATGTTTGAAAAAACTGACAGTTTTTGTCACTCTGGTCCATATTTTGTATATTTCTTGCAATTATGAATATAATGAATTATGTCTTCACTCTGTTATGTATAAAGAAAACAAAATGAGAAAACATGCCACTCGCCCTATCCACCTCGGTGGTTCCACTCAACCTCAAGTCCTCTACCAGAGGCTTGGGAGTCTTATGGTCTTGTGCCTTAGCTGTTGCTAGGACTGTGTTCCTTTGAACAGAGGTCTCAGAGGTTGTTTCCGGAATCTGCTGCAGCGACTCCTTCAGTTTTAGGGTCACAGCCCCAAGTGCACCTATGACCAACTTAATGATCTTATCTCAGGTCAGCTTCCCTTATATTCAGCACATCTGGGCTTCTCAATTGGGCTTGATTCCTATTCTGGGAGAGTTGATATGATGGTATATTCTCAGCGCTTACCTGTCATCCTGGCTGTCCTGGCTTAGCATATTTCTGTGCAACATGTCTAATGGGAGTTAAAGCCCCTTTAAACAACCACAGTATTAGTTTAACAGTGTGCAAACTTACCTAACCATGTTATCACTATGTTATCTTTTCTTTTTGTTAGATTAGTAGCCTTTATTTACAGTATTTAGACAAGAAATGTACAAAGAGAAAATGAGGAAAAGACATGCAGTAAATGTATCTTGGTCTACTTCTATGCATAGTTCTGTTTTTTTGTTTTTTTTTTGGAGTGAAGGGGGCACTCCTGAAGACCCTTTTTGACTCTGTGGTGTCATCGCAATCATCTGGTGTAGTATGTTGCAGCAGCAGTTTATCTACAGCTGAGAGGAAGTGGTTAGATTAGCTCATCAGCAAGGCCAGCTTTCTCTTATGACGCACCCTCAGCCCAGTGCAGGTGGTTGGAGACAGAAGGACTCTTGCAACAGCAATGTTTCCCACCCATGCATGAAGCTGTTGCAGAACTGGAGAGGTCCTTCAGTGAAAGACTGCTGTTTCCTAGGTGCACAAACTCTTCCTCCGCAGCTGGGGTTAGGGTTAGTCTCTTATTCTAACTTTCTGTTTTTTATATTTTTACCTTTGTGTGATTGTCTCCCTGCTTCACTTGTGCACTACACTACTTAAGCATTTTACAGTCTCTGTTCCTCTGCCAGATAATTGACTGCCTTGTGCCAGTAGAAGTCCAGGGTCCTTTACTGCGCCACTAGAGGCTTTTTTTTTTTTTTTTCTGACAGTAGGTTGACAGGAAAGAGAGTGGTAGACATTTGACAAAGGTCGCCGGGTCCAGGACTCAAACCCGGGACAGCCGCATCAAGGACTATAGCCTCTGCACATGGTTGTGGGCTCAGTCCCTACACCACCAGCGCCGTGCCCCAGCATCCTTTACTTGCTCTAATTGGCCTTGGCATCAGTGACCTAGTTCATGCCCACGTTTTATTTCCTTTTTTCCTTTCCCATAACGGATTTATACTGCCTTCCTGATATCTGGACATCAACTGTAGCAACAACTTCTGACATCCATTCCTTGGCTAAACCCACGACTAAGTACACCCACATCTGCCTATTTGTGAATGACCATTGCCTATTTATTGATCACGCTTCTGGATCTAGGATTTTGTTGGAGAGACCTTTTGTGTCGCACAGACTGAAGAGGAACGCAGAAGGGATTCTCTGCCTGGACTCTCCCTCTCCAGAAGACCAGCCGTTTTCCCTCGGCTTCCAGCATAAAACTTGGTTTGACGTCACTGTAATTTCTGCTTCTCTGCATCGCAGGTTAGTGGAGCTGATTTATTTTTTGCCCACACTTTTCCTGAAGAATTCAAGTCACCAACCTGCTTTTTGTCTTTGCAGCACTACGTGTGTTGATCTGTGACCAACCCTGACTTCAGTTCAGTTAATCATCAAGACTGTAAACTCCAGTGTTGTGGCTAAATGTCTGGGTCATCAAGTGTTATTCATTACATTTTAGTTGAATTGTTCATAAGTGTCACATTAAAGATGGAAAATGTTTATTAATGATTTATTGTTTTCTCAATTTTGTAAGTCTGAAAAACCTGGAGTTTCACCAGGGGTGTGTACACTTTAGACAGCCATGTTATTTAATTTTAAATTCATATATGCAAAACAAAGTTCTTTTTTTCATTCTCCAAGAGATCTGTAAACCTTGCAAGCCACTTGTGGTCTTGATCGTTTTATCTCCAGACTCATTATAGAACACTAGTAGTTCTTGGTAACTTGACATTGGATAAACAGATCAGCTCTGTGGTAGAGTTGTTTTCTAGCCTGAAAATGGTATTTTTAAAAATGACATGACCAAGGTTGGATTTCTGTAGGTACGTATTATGGTATCAGCCAGTGATGTCATGTCTGCAGCTAGTTTAGAGTTCTGCAACTAGACTCCAAAGAAGAACAATTAATCTGTTTTTTAAAGCTTTGTATGTGTTGGCACTTGGAGAGAGAGATGATTTATATATATATATATATATATATATATATATATATATATATATATATATATATAAACTCTTCTGTTCAAAAGAATAAGTAAAAAGGAAGTGAAATGCAGAAATCAAGAAATTTGTCTTTACAAAGACTATCTTTTGACCACCTTCATAGTCTCATCACTGAATCCAGACATACACTTAACATCCTTCAGCACTGAACCTACATCCTGCTGCTGTCATATCCTCTCCTAAGTGTTGTTTGATATCCTTATTATCCATGTGTCAAACTAAAATGTTGTGCCATGACCTTAAACAGACTGTTCATACTCAAAAACCCTCCAACTGCAACTAAATTAAAACAATCCTGCAGAATCAAGCAAAATCCCTTCACTTCCAAAATTCTCTCCCTTGCTAAATTAAGTTATCATTTGAAAACTGCTCTTTGAGAAGCATTAATGGTACTTGTACCACAGTTAAAAAGAACCATGAGTATTTTGATGAGTATATATAACAGATGGTTGTTCAGAGAATTGTCATCTACAGTTCATAGATAATAACATGAACAATAAAGGGCACAAAGAAACAAAACCCCGAAGGCAGAGGTCATCTTCCATGTGCTCACAGGTAAAGGATTGTTGATAACATGCCAAAACGCTGTGAAATTTTCTTGCTCTCCACCTTTAACTCCAAGTGAAATCCAGAAATGGATGAGAGGGCAATCAAGCAGAGGCGTACACTGCACTAAATTCAAGTTGCGTGTGTGTAGTAGAAGTAGACAGGGGAGAGATGAATGTTTTCTATAGCAGACCGTGTTTAATTACATCCTGGAGAATGGAATATGAGGGCATCAATTATATCCACTCACCTAGCAAATGTTGAGCATTAGGTAAACAGGAGGATACTGTTTACTCTTGACAAATGTGCTCCTGAGAGCCTGAATCATTGTGAAGGGCACAACCTCTGCCTCCCACAGATTAATATTTATGAAGGCAATTATGCTTTTTTAATTTTCTCTGAGAGCTCGGCAGTAGCCAGGGTTTATGGGTGTTTATCAGAGAGAACGAGCCGCCAAGGAGTGATGCAGCTATATAATATAAATGTGTTGGGTTTATTTCTCATTAAATGAAGTCGCAGGGTCTTTCTTAGCCTCATCTGTAGATTGATGTGAGCTGGCATCAGATTTTGGTTCTCTGAAATCTGAAACTTTCTCCAAGTCCTTAGTTCTTGATTTGCACCCAACCTTCACTACAAATTAAGTCTACTGGCAAAATGTATGTTTCCGGTGGTTCCAATAAACAAATGACACAAAAACTATTTAAATAGTTAAATACAGCTAATATTACAAGAATTATATCCAAATTCAAGACTAAATTCTATTTTTAATGACTGCTGCAGTGCCCACACTGTTCAAATCCCTGAATACAAGAGCACACATTTTTTTAAATCTGCAGTAATTCAGACACAACACCTAGAATACCTGGACTGTTGATGGTGACATTTTATTGCCTGTTAAAATATAAGTCAGAAAAGTGTCCAAAAGGTTCACAGAAGAGATAATTCCCTTGCAAAACAGGGAAAGGGCTACTAAAAGATAGCAAAAAAAGTTCCCAAATGTTCCAAGAAATACAGCTGAAAGCATAGTTAGTGACTATAAAAGAAAAGAAACAGCAGCTATGCCACCCAGTGACAGTAAGCCATCAAAGGCTTCCACCAGGTCTGAGGAGGCAGATGGTGAAAAACCCTGGACTTACTGCAAAAGCCCTGCACTAAGACTTGGCAGAAAGTAAACACTGAGGAGTTCTATAACTTAATTTCAAGACATACACCAAAACTGAGCCGAAAACACTAGAAAATCAGCTCAAATTTACTCCGACCTTGTTAATAAGCCAAAGAGGTTTTGGGATTCTATTCAATGAATTAAAACTGGTAGTAATGGATAATCGGTGTGTCTGATGAAGAATGTAACATATGCTGTAAAGATCACCCTGTCAGTGAAGTATAGTGGTGGCTTAGTAATGCTCTGGGACTGGAACCTTGCAGTGTGTGGAGAGCAAGATGCATTTAGTAAAGAATCAGCAAACCCTAAAACAAAATGTCATGCTGTCTGTCAGAACGCTCAAGATTGGATGCCATTGGACCTTCAAATAAGTGAATATTGCCAAGCAGATATTAAATCCACAATAGGTTACTTTCAGAAGTTCTAGAAGATGATGGAGCTGACAGGTTTACCAGAGCCGGACACATCCTGGGCCAGACAACAGAACCGTTGGTTTTGTCTACGTGGACTGGGCAAAGATTCCACAGGAATGCTGCCGTAAGAGGGTCTCGTGTTTGAACCAGGTCATATTAGTACAAGGCTGTTCTTCTAAGGACTAAAGATGCTTGTCGTGAAGACAATGAATAATTTTGAGATGACAGAAGTCCTTAAAAGTTATCTTTTGTGTGGGATTTAGAGACCAATTGTAATATTAGTTGTGTCGGGTAACTGAAATTGTTCTTCTTTGATTTAGTTATTGTAAACAGCTGCTAGTTTCTGCATTTTGCAAATAAACCTAATTTGCAATTTTGAAAACTTTTAGAGCCAAATGTATCACTGTCTTTGTCCAAACTGTGTGCAGAAAAGTGAACAACTTCTATCCCCAGTTCCTAGAGAACTCAAGCACTATGTATGGCATCGATGAGAAAACAAACACGGCACTTCCCTGCCTTCCTGCCTTCTTTGCTCTTCTCACTCATCCCCCGGAGAGGTTGTTTATCTTGTTTATCTGCTGGCCTGGGTGCCTGAGCTTTGTGAGTCTGTTTGTTCTTGGTTGTTTCCTCTGGCAAAAGAAAACAAAATCTCATACAGGGAAGCACTGAATGGGGGAAAAGCCAAATCGAATCTCTTTCCATGCTTGTTGTATTTCACTGCCAATCAACCCTTTGACCTGACACTTCTAAAATCCAAAAAACACATACACACAGTAAGAACAAATGAGTGTATGAAGGTAACATACAGAAAAGTTGGATTAAGTCCGAAGCTAAAATGCTTTTTTCTTTCTTCTGCTGGCTGGTTGAACAATTTGATTCCCTGAACATCCCATCGTTCTAAATGTCAACAGAAAAAAGTAAACCTTCTGGGACAAAGTCAGTACTCCATCAGTGTGTGTGGAAATCAAAAGTTCAGTTTTTACAGTCATGTCGCTCTAAATGTGACCTAGCCAAACCAAATCTATTTGCCCACTGATAATTTTGCACCTTACCACACAGTCTTGCATACCCCTTTGGAATTTTTCAGATTTTGTTACGTTAAAACCACAGACTTTATATATTAGACCAACACAAAATATTGCAGAATTGTGAAGTGGACGGAAAAGGCTTGTTTTTCAAGAATTTTGTTTTTCAAATGGTAATTTATAATTCTGATGGAAATGTAGTCCTAGTAATTCCCTTTAGGGATTAGCAAATACAGTCCACCTGTGTGTAATTTAATCTCAATTTAAATCCAGCTGTTCTGTGAAGGCCTCGGAGAAATTGACTCTGGTTTGTTTCCCTCGTTTAAACAGAGCAATCAGATGCGGACTAAAACAGCCGTACCAAGACCGTTTGCAGGAGGTAGTATCAGTACAGTTCTAAGCAGACTATACGGCGGTCTATGGGGGACATTTACTGCCAAAAATCAAGAGCACATATTTTCAATTTGAGAGCAGGATTTCATTCTGCTTGTACTCAAAATTAGTAATGCACACAAATCTGGAAGTAACTGTTTCTATGCATCCGGTGCGTGTCGCAATTTCGTGAAATAGGTCAATCTACTTCAATGGATAGCTCAACTCAGCAAAGTACAATGCCAATGGATAATTCAAACTATCCTGAATTAAGTGATTTTAAACATTCAGTAGTTTAATATGTAAGTCTGCTTCTATCAACAAACAACAATAAATAAAATATGACAATCAAGCACATCTTTTCAGTGGAAGACATATTTAAGAATGCATTGTAAATTTGCTAATTCATCTAGTATATCAAAGTTAAAGTTAATGATTTGCAATATCACTGTTATAACAATATTTTCAGTAAAATGGTAACAAAGCTAACCTTACATTTTCGGGCTTTGGTCCTTGTCTGATTAAATTAAACACTTTATTTTTACTTATTGGGATAGCAATTTATATCTGAATCATACATTCTATAAATAAATGCTTATTCTTAATTTTAATGCTTCACAATTAAATAAGTATAATGTTATACTTTCTGCTATTGTTACAGACTCTGCTGAGGCATCAAACTATGGAGCAATTGCTGAGCCAAATGCAATACGTCTCAGTCATCAATTGTAGCAACACAGGCACAGTCAGTAGAAGGAAACAAGCGCACCCCAACTAAGCCTGTGACCTAAGCATTTGCGCACTGTCATTCTATTGGCTGATATGGTTGCTAGGATATGATACGACTTTAATCTGAGAGAGAGCAAAAATAATTTGCTAGCAAGCAAAAAAAAAAAGAATTTGTGAGCAGGAGAGAAACTTGAGAGCACGGTTTTGATCCGAGCAGAGAGCAAGTTTGCGCGCGTGGAGAACGAAGCAAGCAGGAGGAGAAATTATCTACGCAAGAAGCATTAGATCAGAGCACAGAAACAAAGATTTGAGAGAGAAACAGAGTATATTCGAAAGAAAGCTGAAATTTTGAGTACAAGCATTACTAAGTTTGATTACAGGCAGAATAAAATCCTGCTCTCACATTGAAAATATGTGCTCTTGATTTTTGGCAGTAAATTTCCCTCATATATACACGTGTATCGTGTACATGTGGTCCTACCTCAAAAAGACACAGCTACCAGTTGTTTGCTGCAAGCTTACGTCAAACGTGTTCCCATAGCAAGTTTGCATTGCATTGTGGGATGGGGTAGAGTAAAGGCTGCACATCTTTTTCTGGAAGCATAATGCCCCATGCAACTTTCAAGACACCCTCTTAAAATAATTGTATGTACTTTTAAGATAATTTTGCATGAAATAGTTCCCAGAGATCTCCTTGTGCATGAGTGGGTTCTCTCTAGGTACTCCGGCTTCCTTCCACTGTCTAACTGTTAATTGGTCATGTTTATTTGGTTTCACTAAATTGTCATTAAGCATGAGTGTGTATGCATGGTTGTTTGTCCTGTGTGTCTCTGTGATGGACTGACGAACTACCCAGGGTGTGTCCCACCTCTCGGCAAATGACACCAAGCCCACCCCCCACAACTTTACAAGAACAAACGGGTATAGAAAATGGATGGATGGACAGTGCCCAGAGATATGATTACCTGTGCTTTAAACTAGTTTGGAACATTTAGTAATCCAGCCCCAGACCCATCCGAATAGTAAACAGACTGAATGTTCTCTGGTGATTTGTCGTAACCAATTTTGGTTCGCTTGGAGTTTTCTCTGTGTAAAAAGAAACTCAACCAATGGGAAACGTTAATAAACTCATCAACTGATACAGATCAATGTCAACATACTATAGGTGTGAAAATGTCCTATAGAGAACATTAGTGAACAATCAGCATTGTGGAGACCAAAATAAAAAGTATTCCTCCCTTTAGACTTCTCAGGGACTGGCCCCCCAGGGTGAAATACATTGAGCGCCTCCCACCTTGGTCCACCCGGGTTCCAACTGCAGTCTGCCCGACGTTGTGGGGACTCTGGGGGGGTCTCCATCGCTTGGTGCTGGGTGATCTTGCTGCCAGGAGTTGGTGCAGGGCCTGTGTGGCTGGGGGTGGCAGTGTGGCTCAGTCGGAGGGGCCTAGTGGCCCATGTCTTGCTCTGTACCTCTTTGGACTGGAGGCTGCTACTCCTGTGCTTTGCTGGTGACCTACCTTTGTGCTGGGCGTATGGCTGCCATGGGGTGATGCCTTATGTCTGGCTGCCTGTGACTGCTGCAGCGTTCTGGGGCCAGATCTACCTGTCCTTTGCTGCTCTTAGGTACAGTGGATTGCAGGCCTTCTACCTTTCTCGTCACACTTATAAATGCCCACCTCCAGGTGACAAGCTTGCACTCACATATACCCACTCACACAAACACAGTTATTTCTACACATATGCTCACCCACCCATACACAGTTCATCTTAATGGTTAAAGGTCATACAAACACAGGTTACTGTAAAAGCAATGTGGTCTGCCTACTTTGATGCTGGAATGAGTCTGGAATAAATTGTTACTCATGCAATTTGGATACTGTCTTGAGATATCCTTTTTGTAGAACAAAACTGCCCTGACACATCTAGGCAACCATCTGCTCTATGTGGTATGCCTGAAATGTAAAAAAAAAGGATTCTCACAGAGCTCTGTTCAATGCATCATCTGAAAATGGAAAGACTATAGGAATGGCAAACCTACCAAGACACAGCTTGGTAAGTCATTGCTGAAAGAAAGCCTTAAGAATTCACATTTGCAGTCATGGGCCATAAGGGAACATAGCAAACATGTGGAAGAAAGTGCTTTGGCCGGATGAGAACAAAGTTGAATTCTTGGACTAATATGCAAAATGGCAGGTATGATGGAAACCTAACACTGGACATCACAATAAACACTATTATCATGCTGAAACATTATGGTGGCAGCATCATGCTGTGGGGATGCCTTGCTTTTAAAGCCTGCAAAAGACATGAGACAAGATGTTTACCTTTTAGCAGGACAACAACTCTAATGCGCGTTCAGACCGACCGCAATTTTAGCAAATCTTTCATCTCATTCACATGTCACTCACCCGACATTTTGCCAGCAAATCGCATGGCCAATACGTGACAACGCCCTATTTGTTTCAACTCAACATGGAGCAAGTGACGTTTTTTTATGGACAGCCAAACAACGTCAACGTCCCTGGGTTCACCAGATTCTCCAGAGACGGAACCAGTTTGGAGAGTGCCACCAACTACTCCAGGAGCTGCGTCTGGATGACGGTCGCTTTTAGCGGTACTTCCGTCTATCCAGGACCCAGTTTGAGGACCTGCTGTCTGGCATTGGGGGACGAATTTGTTGGGGTCAGGGAGTTTTCTGTTTGTGCTTTTTTCTACCTGCTATTAACTCTGCTTGGTCCGTAAAGGGCACTGCTGCTCATGGGAGTGAGTGAACATGTGTTGACCATCTCATGATTACTGACTGGGTGTATTTAAGCTTCCAGCACTTCATCGGCTGAGTGTTAATCTACAGTGGTAACAATCTCTAGCCCAGATTTAAGTCTGTTTCAAGTTTCTCTAAGTGTCTTTGATTTACCTTCTCGTGTCCTCCTCCTCCTCAGGTTCCAGACCTGTTTTGATCCAGCCTCCAATTCCTGAGTTAAGCATACTCCTGACCTCTGGATTTAAGTAATCTTTGGTGCTCCTGGATTTCAAGATTCAAGTTTCAAGTTTCCTTCTCGGATTACCTTCTGGCTGGCAGCTTCAGGATCGACAACAGACCGGCCCAAGTCAGCAGCAAACCCTGTCCACCCTCCAACGTGCCCTCAGGCAAGCTTCTTAGAAGATTCTTCGTTCCTCAATGACCAAGCCATCTGGTTAAACTTTACACGGCAAGACAACTCCCGTGCTGAACACCCCAGACTCCACATCTCCATTCCCCCTGGCGGGTTCGTCCCTCATCCCTGTAAGAAAGATCTTAGCAAACTATAATCATTTACCTCATTATCCTATACTTACCTGTCTCCCTCTTCTCTGTGAAGTTGGCGGTTCCTGGTTTCCGATCATAGTCCATTTTCCTGTGTAAAATAAATATCAAAAATTATTGTGAGTTCTCCTGAGTGTTCTGCATGTGGGTCAAATTTGTACCTAAAACCATGACAGAACCAGCCTCTGGGACACCAACTACAGGTGCTGTATGCCTGCTGCAGAACGCCTGCCCATCTGTCTTCGGTGAGTAAATAAATCTCAGCTTTATAGAAAGTTGTGTGTGAAGGCCACATGTGTGCTTCACAGCTTCATGCATGCCTTATTGAACAGTCCTTTTTCAAAGGCACCCACAAACTGAAGAGCAAACCTTCCTTCTTCCTATGTGTACATAAAAGATTCTGTCTTTTTAATACATGTGATGTTGGCAGATTGTAGGTATTGTTTTCCCTTTTTTCTTTGCAGAGACTGCACCAACTGATTCGAGACACAAATTGACAGAAAAGTTCTGATTTTTCAGCTCCAGCAAAATATGTTTCACATCCATTGCGGATTTTGCTTCCTTCTATTTGCCCTAATTGTTTTTATTTCACAGATGCTTTTCATCCATCCACTCTGACTGAGGTTAAGCAATTTGGTAAACAAGAATGCGCAAAAGGTTCAGTTTCAACATGTGCAAAGTTTGTAAAGATATATTAATATACTTGCTGCTGTAAGTGTAGTGAAAGGTGGTTCTACAAAACCTTAACTCACTGGGGATTAATACAAATACATGTTACATTTTTGTAGCATATCTGTAAAGATAACAGTATACTATATTTTAAATCAATGTAAATGGATGGTGACCAATAAGGTCAATGGGCTAGTTTTTCTCAGAAGATAGATACGACTCATGAAGGAGCAGACAAACTAGAAGTTTGCAGTTGCAAGTGCCTTGTATTTAAAGTGAGAAACATTATATACATATTTACAACATCAATGAAACATCCGAATGGCCATATAAAATGTGCAAAAGGAAAACAAAATTAATCAATCAATCCCACAGTTCCTTAATTGATAGACCCACACTCTTCAGTTCATCCACCCCAAGCTGGGGTTGGTTAGAGGTCCCACACAAGTTAATTATAGAGGGCTTGGTGCCGTACAGGTCATGGACTTACATAAGTCAGATCAGAGTGGGGACAAATTGTTCGCTGGCTGAAAGGAGCCTCCACCAGCCTGGCAGGAGAATCAGAAGTCTTCATGCACCAAAATCGTTCTTAGGCTCTAGGCCTGGATCTTCAGCTCGCCATCAAAACCTGGCCTAAATAATAAAACAAGACCTTTTTTCCAATATATATATATATTATATATAGAAAATCAAAATATTCCAGTGTACACACAAATTCAATAAATGGCACTCTTTCCACTATAAATAATTTCAATCATTTTCAGTCAATATGCATATTCAATAAATATAAAGTTCAATATAAATTACATTCATGAAGAAAAATCCAACATATGGACAAGGGCTTAGTGTTGGTTTATCACATAAAATCTCTATAAAACATACAAAAATTTATAGTAGTACTATCACAAAATGTGTAAACCTCTGAGGGGTTTACTATTGCAAGGCAATGTACTGACATGCATCAGCATGGGAACCTTTTCTATCTGATTAATGGTAAACAGACTGTGTTTTTAACAGCAAAGTTGTCTCAGACGTCTCTTGTGCCAGGTGTTACTGTGGTCACTTCACTTCATGCAGCAAAAAAAATATGACTTATCATCCAGGCTCACAACTTTTATGGAGGCAGCAGAAAGTTCCATTTCACACATCATCTCAAAATCTTGTGTAAAACGCTCAATTGAGCACACATCCGGTTATTCACAGGATCTGTGCTGAATGCTGAAAGAATCAAGGACATATTACTGTCACCGCATCACAGTCCATTCGTGCACAGTTGCCTAAAAGCTTTCTAATCCTCTGTTCTTCTCCTCTTCATTTCTCCTCTTCCTCTTCTCAAATTGGCACAGATTTCATAAAGCAAATCAACGAGAGAGATAATGGATTTTTACCTGGATTCCTTTCACTGGAATATTTCAGGCAAAGAGCTTGCCTAATGCTCGCTAAGTGTGCTGCATACATTTGGCACATGGATACCATCACCTCTGTGTTTGAAGAGTACTTCTTCCTCATCAATGCAGCACAGGCTTTCTGGTAATATGAGTCTGTGAAGGCAGAAATTGGTGAGGAACTGAAGGCGATCATTTGGAAAAGTTACTGGATTTAATTAGTGCTCATTTGGCTTTCTTTGGGGTAATTACACTGATTACATGTCAATAACCCCCCTGTATTCAGTCTAATGCTTCACTGCAGACCATGTTTGATTGTGGAGAGTTTCTTCCTGCAGTCCTTCTGGCATAGCTGAAATGGCTTGAAGACTTTATTTTAATTAGAACAAGCAAGCATTGACAGAAGATATTAGAGCCAGTTCTTACAGAAGAGATGTGCGATGCTCTCCAGGTAGGGCTCAGTTCACTCCATATGATAAAGGCATTATAGGTGGATATGTCAAAAAGGCCAGCAGGCAGTTTTCCTCTTGCAGTTTTATATCCCTGTCACTTTGTCATGGTTGTCCACTCCTCCTTTGTTGGCATTGAAATAAATGCCAATAAATCTGAACCTGACCATTTGATATCACAGCAAATAATATGTAATCTGAATCAGATATTAATTAGTCTAACAACAAAACACAATTCTTAACCTCTGAATAGAATCAGTCTCCCATCCACTATGACCTCAGGGCCAGGGTTGTACATGAGAGGCAGCCATCCCACCCATTTGTCCCAGACATCCCTGATTGCTGCCAGTTTGTCAGTATCACATCATCCGGGTCTTGTCTCACAATTGTCAATTATGAGTACTGACGTTTAGGAATGAAACATTTCCATCCAGGGACATGGTGGCATGAAATATTGGTCTTCCCATCTCTGCATTTCAAAGATTAGAAGCAGTCTCACCTCGGGACTTGTAAACACCCGCCAGTATTAGAAGCCCCATGTAGGCACGGAGGTCAGTTGTATCAATCATCTCCCATTCTTCACCATTATGATTACTGCCCTCCTTATTTGTCATTGTAATGACACATTTTTGAATTGCCAAGGAGAGAAAGAGCTGGAATGTTGCCAAAATATGAGAGGCATGGGAAATGGCCAGCCTCATAGGTCCTGGAGTCATTCTAAACACATTTTCTGCTGCCATCCTGCCTGCCACTTGATGATGGAGTGATGTCCAAGAAATAGCTTGTTTTTGGATATCAATGTCTGCCTTCCTTCCTTCTCTTCTCTTTCATACACATCTTAATGAGACAGGCTGTAATCACAGTTTTCTTCCTAGATGTATTCCTACTCTGACACATCCTCCCCCAAATCACCATCCTTATCAAAATCTTGGAAGATCTGCTGTGTGGTCTTCACAGTAAGTCTTGCTGCCTTGATGTCTGTTCCTGAAATGATAGCTCTGCTACTTACTCTAAATTCTCTCAAGTTTGTTACTTTGTAGATAATTTGACAACAGTTCAAGTGGAGATGCTTGTCTCTGTGTCAAGGCACCCTCTGACCTCTGTTTCTCTTATGCAAGATGCATGATCATTGTTATGCTTTTCACTGTTTCGAGATTTCCGCATGCTCCTCAAAGACTAGCAGGTATCTGAGTAAATGCGGTGGGAACACAGACTCGTGCTAATTGTCATGACAGTGTCCAGGTCCCTTAAAACCCACTTCACCACTGTCAGATAAAAACTACACACAAACATATCCTGTATAGTTTCAAGATTCCCTAAACCCTCAATTCTTGATTCAACCCACACTGGTAGAGCTGAAATCTATTCCCAAAGAAGCAGGTCAAATTTGGCCTGACAGCCCTTGTGTGCCAAAATTTGTAGCACTTGTACAAAAGTATAACATTTTTAAATATTTTCATGTTTGTGTGTTTTGGGTCACTTTAGGAAAAGGTCATTGAATTTCAGGGTAAAGTGGTGATGTTAAGGGTATTTCTACTGCTGACAAATGTCAACCTGGTCAAATTTGACCCTAACAGTATTTAAGGTTTATGTGATGTTGGTCTACATTTGCAGCTATAAGAGCTTCAACCCTTCTGGAATGGCTTTCCACAAGATTTAGGAGTGTGTAAAGTTTTTTTTTACCAATCTTTGAGAATTGCATTTATATGGTCAGACTGATGTTGGACAAGAAGGCCATGCTAGCAGTCTTTGCTGTAATTCATCCCCAGTGTTTTATCTGGTTGAGGTAAGGACTCTTTGCAGGGCAGTCAAGTTCTTCCAAACATTCTTGATTTTTGCACTGGTGCACAGTCTGGTTAGACCAGGAAGGAGTCATGTCCAGACTGTTCCCACAAATTCAGGGGTGTAAAATTGTCCGAAATTACACAGTATCTTGAAGCATTAATTCAATTCAATTCAATTCAATTCAAAGGTACTTTATTGATCCCCGAGGGGAAATTAGAATTCCAGTACAACCCATCCAAACATACATCATGACACAAGACAAGGGGGGTACGGGTCACCGAGGCTTTGCTGCCCACTCACAGGCGCTGCCCTTGCTAGATGAGAAAAGAGGCCACATTAGGTAAGTAGAGGGGAAAAAAATTATATTTCACACTTTATCCTTAGCAGGATACAGTTTGAGATTGCCAAAAAACCTCAGCACAAAGAAGAAACAAGTTGACAAAACAACATCATGCCGGGAACGGTGAAGGTGGTGTGAGGGGTGCATATGTTTATCTTGAGCATGTGTGTGTGTGCAAGTGAGTGTGTGCAAGTAAGTCCATGAAGCACTGTCACAGAGGCCATTGTCCTTGATGGTTCGTTGGAATGTACATCAACCGGCCAAGTTCTGAGCAGGTCCACAGATGTCCCCAGGGAAGGGAGGGGGGCAGAGGGAACAGAGCGTCATGTTTACATAACTTCCAGGAGAAGTTGAAGATAGCCAGCCATCAAGGCCGTGCAGGGGAGCCAGATTCAGAAAAACAATAATTATTTGGGTTAGGCTGACTCTTAATTTTCCGTCAGCCTTGAGAGTCTCGCTGGTGCTTCTCAAAGGCGAATCCAAACAGCCAAATTCCTGGTCTTTCTGCCAGATCCGAGCGAACAACTTTCTCCAAGATTTATCCCATTTCACCCCTGAGTCCAGGAACCGCAACCTGCCAGTGATCCTGTGTAAGGATCACATCCAGTCTGCGATTCAGCTCACGTAACATTTCAGTCTGAGTGTTGATCACTCTGAAGATCCCATCACACATGCCAGGCAGCCTTACAATGGCCAGAACAGCTGCTGACATTCTCTGAATTTCTTGATATGCCAGGTAACCGCTGACTCCAAAAAGCAGAAATCCTGATATCAAACATCCAATTATATACACATCTTCCACATCCTCGACTGACATTATCGACAGACACACAATCCTCCACTTCTGCCAGGAGTCCATCGTGTATTCGGAGAAAAATGTCCCATCCGGGCAAGTGGGCTCTCCCGACCCCTGTCTTCTCGTCGAGAAAATTTGATCAATTGCATTGAGAGACCAGCTGACCAAATCCATATTTTGGAAGAATTTGGAAGATGTCCAAAAAGAGGCTCCAAAAAAGACAAGACACAGAGCTTAGACAAAGGTACTTTAACTGAAGCGGCATTATTTGTCACTTTAAAGAATCTCAACTGCTCTAGAGTCCAGCATCAGTGTGCTTTATACTACTACATAAAGTACTTTACATTACAGTTGGTGACATTAGGGATGTTAGGCATGGAAACGCACATAAAATGTGTGTGTGTTTTTTCAATC
This sequence comes from Girardinichthys multiradiatus, assembly GCF_021462225.1. Classification (NCBI taxonomy): domain Eukaryota; kingdom Metazoa; phylum Chordata; class Actinopteri; order Cyprinodontiformes; family Goodeidae; genus Girardinichthys; species Girardinichthys multiradiatus. The sequence continues at coordinate 30,485,373 of NC_061808.1, forward strand.
AGTGTGGGGTTGATATATCCAGGAGTGTTAAAGTATTGATCATTTGACCCAAACTGTCCCTTTTAGAAGCAAGGACATTGATCAGGGTCTTCAATTCCAACCCAATGATCACAAAGACTTCAGCCTATCATAATCTGCTGGAACGCCATTGTCACTGCGCAGAGAACCAAGTTGAACATCAACTCATTTTACACAAGAACCCAACTTCATTGTAATTGGGGTTGTAGTTAAACATGACAAGATTGAGCAATTTGGTTACAATGACAGAAAAGCCTTTTTAGGAGGCAAGATAAGACTTTCAAACCAAACAAATCACTGTTAAACTGTGATTCACGGTGGTGGGCCACTTTCAGTGCCAGTGGCATTGGTGCACTGCATAAACTGGGTGGACAAATGAGAAAGGAGGACTTTCAAAAACATGTCCCCCTAGTCCTATATCTATATATATATATATATATATATATCTATATATATATATATATATATATATATATATCTATATCTATATATATATATATATATATATATATATATATATATACAGTACAGACCAAAAAGTTTGGACACACCTTCTCATTCAAAGAGTTTTCTTTATTTTCATGACTATGAATATTGTAGCTTCACACTGAAGGCATCAAAACTATGAATTAACACATGTGGAATTATATACTGAACAAAAAAGTGTGAAACAACTGAAAATATGTCTTATATTCTAGGTTCTTCAAAGTAGCCACCTTTTGCTTTGATTACTGCTACGCACACTCTTGGCATTCTGTTGATGAGCTTCAAGAGGTAGTCACCTGAAATGGTTTTCACTTCACAGGTGTGCCCTGTCAGGTTTAATAAGTGGGATTTCAAGCCTTATAAATGGGGTTGGGACCATCAGTTGTGCTGTGCAGGAGGTGGTTACAGTACACAGCTGATAGTCCTTCTGAATAGACTGTTAGAATTTGTATTATGGCAAGAAAAAAGCAGCAAAGTAAAGAAAACGAGTGCCCATCATTACTTTTAGAAATGAAGGTCAGTCAGTCCGAACAATTGGGAAAACTTTGAAAGTGTCCCCAAGTGCAGTCGCAAAAACCATCAAGCGCTACAAAGAAACTGGCTCACATGAGGACCGCCCCAGGAAAGGAAGACCAAGAGTCACCTCTGATGCGGACGATAAGTTCATCCGAGTCACCAGCTTCACAAATCGCAGGTTAACAGCAGCTCAGAATAGAGAACAGGTCAATAGCACACAGAGTTCTAGCAGCAGACACATCTCTAGAACAACTGTTAAGAGGAGACTGTGTGAATCAGGCCTTCATGGTAAAATAGCTGCTAGGAAACCACTGCTGAGGACAGGCAACAAGCAGAAGAGACTTGTTTGGGCTAAAGAACATAAGGAATGGACATTAGACCCATGGAAATCTGTACTTTGGTCTGATGAGTCCAAGTTTGAGATCTTTGGTTCCAACCACCGTGTCTTTGTGTGGCGCAGAAGAGGTGAACGGATGGACTCTACATGCCTGGTTCCCACCGTGGAGCATGGAGGAGGGGGCGTGATGGTGTGGGGGTGCTATGCTGGTGACACTGTTGGGAATTTATTCAAAATTGAAGGCATACTGAACCAGCGTGGCTACCACAGCATCTTGCAGCGGCATGCTATTCCATCCGGTTAGCATTTAGTTGGACCATCATTTATTTTTCAACAGGACAATGACCCCAAACACACCTCCAGGCTGTGTAAGGGCTATTTGACCAAGAAGGAGAGTGATGGGGTGCTGCACCAGATGACCTAGCCTCCACAGTCACCGGACCTGAACCCAATCGAGATGGTTTGGGGTGAGCTGGACAGCAGAGTGAAGTCAAAAGGGCCAACAAGTGCTAAGCATCTCTGGGAACTCCTTCGAGACTGTTGGAAAACCATTTCAGGTGACTACCTCTTGAAGCTCATCAACAGAATGCCAAGAGTGTGCGTAGCAGTAATCAAAGCAAAAGGTGGCTACTTTGAAGAACCTAGAATATAAGACATATTTTTAGTTGTTTCAGACTTTTTTGTTCAGTCTATAGTTCCACATGTGTTAATTCATAGTTTTGATGCCTTCAGTGTGAAGCTACAATATTCATAGTCATGAAAATAAATGTCATAGTCATGAAATTTTTTTTTCATATATATATATATATATATATATATATATATGTGTGTGTGAAAAACAACGACTCAGAAAGGTGGACACAACTGTTCTGTTTTCTTTTTTTATCTTCAAGACAGTAATCCCAAACACTACAAAACTAGTCTTAGAATGGATAAACAGGCTAACAGTAAACCTCTGGAATGACCCATGACCAACTTTAAAAACATATGGGCCATGCTGAAAAGATAGGTTCATGCTGTTAGGTCAACTAATTTAAACAGCAAGGACACCAGCAACAGCAATGACTAAACCCAGGAAACTTGCTTCAGCCAACAAAGCGTAACTATAAAACAATATTCGAACTGAAACATGTAACTAAACTCAAACGTTTTCAGTCAGTTAAAATTACAGATCTATCATAGCTTTCCCAAAGCCAGTTTCCCTTCTTTAAGCAGACTTCCCTGGTGTTGCATCATCAAAAGGCCTCTCTCCCAAACAGTTAAAACAAAAACACAAATATGGTTAGGGGTTTACACAAATATGGTTAGGGGTTTACACAAACATTTACGTGAAGGTTTACCGAAAGTGTGTTTGTTACCAAAAGCTGTTTTAAACAAATATAATGAAATACTAACAGTGAGAAATGCCAGGAGGGACCAAATCATGTACCCATTTAGCTAAATGTTAGTGAATGTGGATATATATATTTCATCCTGCATGTATAATTTTTTTGACAATGTGTGGATGAAAGAAAATTCTGTTAATTCAAATTCCTGCACCCAATCATTGAGGCTATATGTTGTACAGTCATTTTACCCTGCAAATAGAGCAGCTCAAAATGAGTCCAGAAATAAAATGCCTTTACGCAGATGATGAGCATATGGATCGTCTGACAGGAAACAGCTTTTTTTCTATGCCAGTGAAGTTTCAACCATAACCAGTATATAGTGCTCTGGCAAAGTAAAAATTAGGCCTTACTTGGTAAAACTCTGCTGTTTAAAATTTTAAAACACTAATCTGAGTACGAGAAGGAATGTTTGACTCAAGGGCAGTGTCAAGTTTAAGTCTGGTTTGTATTTGTCTTTGCAGTCTTCTAATGTCTAAAGTTAAGGTATTATTTAAAACTTGACTATCAGTTAATGGCTAATATTTCCCTACAACTGGCAAAACTAAGAGACTGTAGTGGACGGATGGATGGACGGACAGACAGAATGGCCCACTTCTAGTTACTGCCATTATAAAATAGATATGTACACATATCTGTAAAAGACCGAAAGGGTACTGATTAACAGTATAACATACTACAGTAAGCTGGACAAAACAGCAAAAAGAGACCCACCATATGGTATGTTAGAAGTTTATTTGGAAACATCTGGAACATTTTACGAAATTATTGCTCAATCAATTTAAAAGATTGTTTTCTCACAAATAATACAAAGGAACACACAAACCTAAAGACTGTGACTTTTTAGATCAAAAGCCTGTGCAGTTACATTTTGCACAAACCAATACTAAAGGCACTGAGATAACCATATACTGGGTTTGCTACAAATGATCATGATATTTACAATGTGATCCTAGCCTTCTGTAGCTTTGTCTGAGCTCCGCAATGTTTACGTCATTAGTGCTATTCATGTGAGCTGTTCTGAGAGCTGTCAGTTAGCCACCTTGGCAAACAAACTCCAACTGAGAACCAACAAGCTAAACCATTTTTAATAATAACCTGACTGCAAAGATATATTGTTAGTCTCTATCTTTCTCCCTAATTTAAAGTCCCGCTACAATGTCTTTCTGCTGAGTCTGTTCTTCAGCTGGCATTGTCTTGGTTTCTGTTATTGATAAAACATCTCTTCTCTTCCAATTTTTCCTGTGTTTTCTTTCAGGCATTATTAAAGCTAAACACACACACATACACACACACACACACACACACACACACACACATACATCTAACACACACTAAAAAATATAATGTGATCTAGTTGTTGGCTTGCACAGTTGTACTGAAGAGCTAAACAATGTTTCCTGGCTGGAAAACAAAGTTGCAATGTGCAGTATTTTTCACCTATAGGGGCTCTGGGTAAATTTCAGACATAAGAATTGTTATACAGAACCAAATGTTAAAGTGCTACCAAAACAAATTAGGAGGAAATTTAAGGATACACCTTGTTTCCTGAGCATCTTTAATAAAGGTCCCTAGTTGTAGAGGGTTTTGGTTACTCCTTATCTCAACATACAAATAAAACTCTGACAAAAAATGTTAAAATCCTAATTAATTTTGTTTAACTATAGATGACTTGGGCCTAAAATGCCAACTTAGTGATTAGAAAAGTCTCTGCCACACAAAGGTAGCTGGTTTGTATATCCGCCAAGCCTTTTTCTCAGGAGGCTGCATGTTCTCCCTGTAAATCTGGTCCAGGTACACAGGTTACCTCGCAGAGTTCAAAGAAGGCATGGTCAAAGAAAGACATGATTTTATTTAATACTGAAAAGCAACAATTACTACTACTGCTAATATAAAATAATATATTAATTATTACAATTATTGATATATTATCTAAAGTTTATCTGTATCTATTTATTGTTACTTTACAGACCAACAAAAGTGTAACAGGCTGATTACTTAATAGGCCTGGTTAATTAGCTGGGCTATATGTTCTGGTAGAGCCTGCAAGCAGACATCCCAATTTTATCTTTGAAACTGTGGTTAATGAGACCTACCCAACTCCTTGTGTTGCAGCCAAGGTGGTGTACGCGTACCACTAATACATTGCTACTGTCTAATGATTGGAGTCCATTTATGTATATTTTTGCTAATTTGCATTAAAAAAACAAAAACGTGTTGTATGGCCTCCTCTAGCTTTGACACAATCACTGTCCCTGTTTTTTGCAACCAAAAATTTGCCCCACCAGACAAATGTGTATTTCTTGCAATCAAAGGGAAGGTGTAAGAACCTTTTGTCTGCAAGCTCACCAGCAGTGTGGAGCAACAGGTGGGGGAGGGACAATGGTGTGCTACTTTAGACTTTAGTCAGTGAAAATTCTGGCATTTTCTGTGTTATCTTGTTGAGAGGACTTTAAGCCAGAGGAATATGACTGGAATGTGTAGGGACTTTGAAACTGTGAGTTTTTAGAACCTACTTACCAACATATTTTGATAATAGTAAGTGATAAGGCACCCCTGCCAATTCCAAAGACTTGCATGTCCAATTGAGTCCATGGTTGTGTGTTGTTGTTGCCTTGAAGCAGACTTGCCTCTTGCCCACTTACTGCTGAGATGGGCTCTGCTGCAGCACTGAACAGGACAAAGCTTCTATAGAATGAATGAGTAAGTGATTACATTTTTCTTCCAACGAAAACCCACATTTCACTTAAATACAAATATCAGCGTTCTGTCACATACAGTTAGCTTTAATGACGCAGGCTCCATAAAACCATTATTAATACAGAGCTCTTCTCGGTTTGCTGTCTGAAACTTCTTAAATCCCACTCCTCTCAGCAGCAGCTGGACATCCCTTCTATTTAAATGCCACAGTTCCCCTGTGCACACACGGCAGATTGTTAATTAGGATGGGTTTGAGTGTAAATTACTCTATTGATTTGCATCAGGCCAGCTTATCGCAGAGAGAATACAAAATTTGGCAAAGTTTGGTCTGTATAGGAAACCTCTTCTGTCCCAGCTGCTGTAATGCCTGCTTTATGTCACTTGTGACAGACGTACCTTTGCCCCATGACGCAATTATTTGTTATGCATCATTGGTAGTTTGCTACAGAGTCACTCAGCCTCGGGCCTCAGCCTTGCCCCCCTTATGTCTGACAGATTCTGATACGAGCTGCCGGCTGGTCAGCCACAGCACCTCTGGGAGAGCTGCAGACGTTCAGACAGCGGGCAAAAGGGGCGATGGAGTAGATTTTAAGTGGCAAACCAAAGTGGGATGAAAAAGCAGAAAAAGGTTGAATACAAGGAGAGGCAGATGGAGAGAGAGAAATAGAGAGCAATTATATTGCACCAAGGCCAAAAGTAGATAGACAGAGGCATTCTGGGCAATGGAGACATCCAGACTGACAGAACTGGCTGCAGTCCAGGTAAGGAGAAAAAAAGAAGACTTGCTGTATGGGGAATTAACTGAATAGCCAGAAGCATGGTTTCAACAGGCACGTATGGGAAAATGACATGTGTAGATGAGCCAGGAGACACCGAGGAAATATGTCAGGCAATCAGCTCCAGCTGACAAGCGCAGCCATGGTTGCTAAAAGTCTATTGACTCGATGGGAGCTGACTGCTTCATGGGTTTTTTCTGAGCAAGCTCATTGAGATGGGTCGCTGTAGCTGGTCCAGTACTGTTTGTTTTTCCTTTAGGTTCAGCCATTACTCTAAATTTCAGTAGTCATCATGGGAAGCTGCAGAAAAGGCCACTTTGCTATAATTGCTCCGGTTTCCAAACATAGATGCATAAATTAACACCTGCCAGAGCGCTGCTTTAAAGCCACACAGATCAACACATCCACAGAGATGTGCTATTTAATCTGTTCCTTTATTTAAACAAAACAGTCTTTCACATGCACAATAAAAATTTATTTTAAAAGGGATTGAATATTATTAGACCTGTCCAGGGTGTACCCCGCCTCTCGCCCATAGACTGCTGGAGATAGGCACCAGCTTCCCCGCGACCCACTATGGAATAAGCGGTAGAAAATGACTGACTGACTGAATATTATTATGCACCAAGGATTTCTCAGTCCTTAAAGGGCACAATGTTCTTCATCAAATTGAAACCTGTCCAGCTGCTCTCTGCATGTGACTTTGTCCATTAAAGTAAGTATTTTGGCCCTCCAGTCCTTTAGCTGTATACTCTGTTGTGTCTATGTTTGAGACTCTTGAAATTAAGCAATGACCTTTTGTGGCCCCTGTGTAGCAGGTTAATAAGTGCCAGTTGGACAACTGTCTAGTCAACAGTATTCCCTATGATTGTGCAGGCAATAACATATCCTTTCTGCATTAAAATCCTTTTTTTTTTGGTTCTACTATATGATATAATTTTCTAAGTACTTTAATTTTGGGTGTTCTTTAGCTCTAAGCCATAATCTTTCACATTTAAAAGAAATTAAATATATCCCTCTGTGTTTGTTAAATCTACAGTTTCTCACTTTTCAAACCCAACCCTTTAAAATTTATTAAAATTTAAAAGGGATGAAATGGCAATTTGTGGGTACTCAAAGTGGGAATATCGCTACATCCTCAGCCAATTTGGTTATCATGAGGAAACAAGTTTTATTCTAACCGAAGAATGAATACAAGAAGGTTTGTCTCATAAAAATCTTCAGTGGATTGCAAATGGATCTCTGATCTTTCCATCTGAAACACTGATTCCATTTTCTGCATTGCGCTTTATGATCTGGAATAAAGCATTCAGAGCCCTCACACATATCTTTTACCCTCGTTTAAATTCCAAAGGACAACCCATTTGTGATGGGAATTTTGATGAGCCGATTGAATATGCCCTATGCAGAGACACTTGTGCATCAGTGACAGCCAGTGATATTTACTGCATGTTTATCTACTTCGAAGTGATCCTATTATCCCATTATCTTTTCATTCTGGCGTGACTTCATCTGCTGCATTGTGCTAAATGAGTCTTATTAAGAGCTGTCTTTGTCCTTGAGAAGAGAAAAGAGAGAAAGCAAGAACAGACTGATAGGAGGTATCATGTTTGATTGTTTCCTTTTATATCTTGTTTATTCACATTTTCAAACAACAGTCTACTGATAACTTTTAATCAGATTCATAAATAGCACATTTTGTATGAAGTTTACACGAGCCAGTTACCGTCTAATTTTCAGATACGTAAAATCAGAAGAGAGCAGCATCTCATCAGGTAAGATTTTACAGACCCATTTTAATGATGATCTCAGGAACTAAGATGGTGACCCTGCAGTAATGGGAAACAGAAATAAACTGTTTAACATTATGGCAGTTGTTCATAAAACACTGTCTAGCATTATGGCAATTGTTCATAAAACACTGTCTAACATCTATCTGTGTACTGTGTTCTTTTTATTTTGGTAACGCAAACAATGACTAACCAGGATTAGGATTTGGTTCTAGCTTTCTGACTTAGTGAAACAAGAATATCTACAGTTTTGGTTTGACGTCGCAAAGCTGTTACTCTGGTTTCCTAATGTAAATAGAACCCTTTGTCAAGGGTTCTCTGTGAAGATACTGCTAAATTTCAGTGGGACAGCTTTGTTTTATTCAGGGGTGAAAGTAGTTTTAAATTCTTGCCGGTACTTAGGCGGAAATTAAAGTGGAAAAACACACTACAGGCTGATCCAATTTTGATGTAATGTCCTTAAAACTCGAGCACATGGAGGGCCAAGCGGCCCTCCAAAGAAATGCCACCTCACACCATTACTGACCCACTGCCAAACTGGTCATGCTGAAGGATGTTGCAGGCAGCAGATCACTCTCCATGGTGTCTCCAGACTCTGTCACGTCTGTCACATGTGCTCAGTGTGAACCTGCTTTCATCTGTGAAGAGCACAGGGCGCCAGTGGCAAATTTGCCAATCCTGGTGTTCTCTGGCAAATGCCAAGCGTCCTGCACAGTGTTGGGCTGTGAGCACAACCCCCATTAGTGGACGTCAGGCCCTCATACCATCCTCATGGAGTCGGTTTCTCACCGTTTTCTGCAGACACATGCACATTTGTGGCCTGCTGGAGGTCATTTTGCAGGGCTCTGGCAGTGGTCCTCCTGTTCCTCCTTGCACAAAGGAGGAGGTGGCGGTCCTGCTGCTGGGTTGTTGCCCTCCTACGGCCTCCTCCACATCTCCTGGTGTACTGGCCTGTCTCCTGGTAGCACCTCCAGGCTCTGGACACTATGCTGACAGACACAGCAAACGTTCTTGCCACAGCTCGCATTGATGTGCCATCCTGGATGAGCTGCACTACCTGAGCCACTTGTGTGGGTTGTAGAGTCCGTCTCATATTACCACGAGTGTGAAAGCACCACCAACATTCAAAAGTGACCAAAACATCAGCCAGAAAGCATAGGTACTGAGAAGTGGTCTGTGGTCCCCACCTGCAGAACCACTCCTTTATTGAGTCTGTCTTGCTAATCACCAAAGATTTCCCCCTGTTGTCTATTCCATTTGCACAACAGCATGTGAAGTTGATTGTCAATCAGTGTTGCTTCCTAAGTGGACAGTTTGATTTCACAGAAGTTTGATTTACTTGGAGTTATATTGTGTTGTTTAAGTGTTCCCTTTATTTTTTTGAGCAGTGTATATATATATGTGTTCTCTGCATTGTGGTCAAGTTTTGATTTCATTTAAATAAAAAATTTAACATTTTGGTTGTTTTCGCGGTTTTTATTTAAAGGTCTGTAGATGGTAGGTGATTTATTGTTCTGTCCTAATGCAAGCTGCGTTTTTTATGTCTGTGCACCACCTGTGTAAAATCTCCTAGTCCATTAAATCCAACGCACCGATCTCCATGGCAATCGCTCTGTTTTGGAGGTAAACGCGCATGCGCTCTCGTGTAGTGTATGTGAAATCTCTGGTCATAAGCGGTGTTTTCGAGCTGTACTGTGTTGCTGTAATTCAGCACAATAAAATGAAACATAACTAGTTACTCTCCCTTTGCTTTTAACTGGGGTATTTAGCAGCGAGCAGACAGACATTAAACGTAGCTGTGCTTGTTTTAAACACTGGCCGTTTACAAAAGCCTCGAGCTCCGAGGGGAGAGAAGCAAAGCAAGAGCATTGAGGCTCCATTATAGCAGAACAGTTCAGAAACTATTTGGAATGAGGGGAAAAAACTATATTTATAAACAGGTTAAGTCGTGTTTTAGACTGCCTATTGGTAGCAGATCTGATTTATTTGTGTGCTCGTGAATTTTTGCAGCCGTAACTGGTTCTGGATGACGGCTTCATACCAGACAGCTGTTCTTCTCTCTTCCTGGTACTGCGTACTGGTGCAGAATCTTTTAGTGGTACGCAGTACCGGACCGTACCAGCTCACTTTCACTCCTGGTTTTGTTACATTTAAATCATTGTTAAACATCCTGCTTTGCTAACCCCACAAACTGACTTTATTCAACTCCGTACAGCTGAGGCCAACAAGGATAAAAGGACATTTTTGCCAGAGAGTGACTTAGGTCAGTTTGCTTCCTCGTCAGGTCATACCGTCATTTTATCTCCACGTCATTCTGTCCCAACCTACAGTTTAACAGCCATGATATTATCTATTCTAAATCAGTTTATACACCTGGATTTTTCACAAATTTTCAAAATAAATAATATATAAAAGGTTCAAATCCCACGCACACTTTAGTTGTATATATCCTTAACATTTTAACTACCCCCTATTGCAATTAATTGTAGTTTTGAGCCCTGATTAGCCCAGTTATCTTCTGAAAATATAAACCGATGGAAGATGTGAAAGCGGCTGGTCATTGTTAAGAAGGTATTTAACTGTTGCAACACAGCTTTTTCAATAACCTTACTGATAAATGGGAGATTTGAGATGGGCCTATTCTGCAACAGCAATTTGTCCAGATTATTTTTTAACAGTGGTTTCATAATTTCTGTTTTTAAGACCCGGGGGACAACACCTGACAAAAGGGATGAATTTATTATTATTTTTTATATTTTCTTTTGCAACACCAGTGGCCTTTTTTTTTCAGGGTGTTTTTCTGAAAGTGGTCTGACAGGAAATGGGTTGGAGAGATGGAGAAGACACAGAACAATTGTCACCGGGCCGGGACTTAAACCTGGGACAGCCGCATCAAGGACTAAGGCCTCTGTACATGAGACATGCGCTCTAGCACTGCACCTTGACCAGGATGAGTTTATTATTTTAATCAAATAAGACCCTATGACAGGTAAAACTTTCTTAAAGAAAGCTGTGAGTACAATATGGAGACAGCAGGAGGAGGAACTTAGTTGATGTATAATAAGTTATAGAAAAGTGGTCAGACATCAGTTACGAAGACCTTGGAAATGTTCAGACCCTTACTGATGATTAGGTCTAAAATATGTCTCCCTTTGTGTGCTGGTTGTTGAATATGTTGAGTCAAACCAAATTTTTTAAGTGTGTCACATTCTTTAGCCCCTTTGTCTTTAGGGTTGTCAATATGGATGGCAAAGTCTCCCACAATTGTTAAACAGTCGTAATCAACACAGAATAATGATGGTAGTCTTATTTCCTGGACCCTCTAAATATCAGTGTGTTTCTGAAACATCCTGAACGCAAAAGCAGCCAGTGTTGAACAGGTAAACATTGGAAGACCTTTAGAAAAACTGTTGATCAAGAGCACTTTATAGCCTGGCAAAATTTGAATCAAGTCAGATTCAAAACATTTGCAAAGCATTTTTTGTCATTGGTTTTAATGCTAAAACCCCTATCTGCAATGTATATTTACTGTAAATGTAAGGTTTTGTTCAGATGTTGCAAATATTTAATGCTCCACTCAAAACAGAAGCACAGCCGGATCAATATTTAGCTTATAGACTAGTTTTGGGCGATATATACCTAAACTTTATAGGACACCAAGTACATTAAGAAGAGTGATTCTTATCACTAAGCTGCACACAGTGAATGCATGTAGTCATATTTTAGAAATAATTGATATTTTTGATGCTGTCATGTAACCAACAGTGGAGAAAAACATAACAATCTTGACAATACTGTCAGTTTTGGGGATTTTCAGACATCATTAATTGGAATTTATCGTTCTCACAATGAATCACAATTCTTATCATGAGAAGAAACTTTTCCAGATAACAATAAATTACAGGTCCTTCTCAAATTATTAGCATATTGTGATAAAGTTCTGTATTTTCCATAATGTCATGATGAAAATTTAACATTCATATATTTTAGATTCATTGCACACTAACTGAAATATTTCAGGTCTTTTATTGTCTTAATACGGATGATTTTGGCATACAGCTCATGAAAACCCAAAATTCCTATCTCACAAAATTAGCATATTTCATCCGACCAATAAAAGAAAAGTGTTTTTAATACAAAAAACGACAACTTTCAAATAATCATGTACAGTTATGCACTCAATACTTGGTCGGGACTCCTTTTGCAGAAATGACTGCTTCAATGCGGCGTGGCATGGAGGCAATCAGCCTGTGGCACTGCTGAGGTCTTATGGAGGCCCAGGATGCTTCGATAGCGGCCTTTAGCTCATCCAGAGTGTTGGGTCTTGAGTCTCTCAACGTTCTCTTCACAATATCCCACAGATTCTCTATGGGGTTCAGGTCAGGAGAGTTGGCAGGCCAATTGAGCACAGTGATACCATGGTCAGTAAACCATTTACCAGTGGTTTTGGCACTGTGAGCAGGTGCCAGGTCATGCTGAAAAATGAAATCTTCATCTCCATAAAGCTTTTCAGCAGATGGAAGCATGAAGTGCTCCAAAATCTCCTGATAGCTAGCTGCATTGACCCTGCCCTTGATAAAACACAGTGGACCAACACCAGCAGCTGACACGGCACCCCAGACCATCACTGACTGTGTGTACTTGACACTGGACTTCTGGCATTTTGGCATTTCCTTCTCCCCAGTCTTCCTCCAGACTCTGGCACCTTGATTTCTGAATGACATGCAGAATTTCCTTTCATCCGAAAAAAGTACTTTGGACCACTGAGCAACAGTCCAGTGCTGCTTCTCTGTAGCCCAGGTCTGGGGAATGCAGCACCTGTAGCCCATTTCCTGCACACACCTGTGCACGGTGGCTCTGGATGTTTCTACTCCACACTCAGTGCACTGCTTCCGCAGGTCCCCCAAGGTCTGGAATCGGCCCTTCTCCACAATCTTCCTCAGGGTCCGGTCACCTCTTCTCGTTGTGCAGCGTTTTCTGCCACACTTTTTCCTTCCCACAGACTTCCCACTGAGGTGCCTTGATACAGCACTCTGGGAACAGCCTATTCGTTCAGAAATTTCTTTCTGTGTCTTACCCTCTTGCTTGAGGGTGTCAATAGTGGCCTTCTGGACAGCAGTCAGGTCGGCAGTCTTACCCATGATTGGGGTTTTGAGTGATGAACCAGGCTGGGAGTTTTAAAGGCCCCAGGAATCTTTTGCAGGTGTTTAGAGTTAACTCGTTGATTCAGATGATTAGGTTCATAGCTCGTTTAGAGACCCTTTTAATGATATGCTAATTTTGTGAGATAGGAATTTTGGGTTTTCATGAGCTGTATGCCAAAATCATCCGTATTAAGACAATAAAAGACCTGAAATATTTCAGTTAGTGTGCAATGAATCTAAAATATATGAATGTTAAATTTTCATCATGACATTATGGAAAATAATGAACTTTATCACAATATGCTAATATTTTGAGAAGGACCAGTATATGATAAATGTGCATCCCTAATATACTGTAGATGTTTTCGACCCATTTCTTGAGGTTAGTTTTATGTTTTAATATTACTCTGTTTATCAAGCTGAAGTTCCTGAATGCAGCTTTCAGGCTTTAGACTGAAACATATGTTTTGCCAGCTGATTATTCATCTCATTGCTCACTTTTCTCCAGGCTAATTAGACCACTACCTGATGTAACAAAGATCTCTCCCTATTTTCTGTCACTAATGTTTTAGCAAACGGTTCAAGACTATTTATTGTTACCATCACCTGGGGAGTAATGATGCCTGGTCAACAATCACTCTTTTTCTGTCCGTAAAGGCTCCCTGGTTGGCCTTTTTTTCTTACCATTAATCCAAAAACCAGGAAAAGCCAAAGTAATTGAGTATTGATCACACCGAGCAGGTAGATGTATTTAATATCTACGTTTGAGCGAGCATTTGTCATATAGTAAGAGTTATGTGTTTGGATAATTTTTACTCTGAGTCAGGCTTGAAATATGAAAACTGCTGGTCTATGTTAAGTTCATGTTGGTCTGATGATTTGTAAGCTTGAAGAATGGCTCTTTCTGTATATTCAATGAATCTTTCATTTCGCTACTAACTAGTGTCCTCGGAATTTCTAAATGAAACCTCTCTACGTATTGGGCAGTATTACATTTTGCTGAGTGATGAAGTCAAAGAAACTCATATAAAGATGCCAAACACACTGCCAAGTGTAAGTATTTGTGTTGCTCCTGAACTTATTCAACAATGGAGCCTGTTCTAAAGACTGTTTTGTTTGAGAGTGGCTTTTATTGCATGCTCACTGTTGGGAGTGCTGATTGGATCACAGTATTGCTGTGTTTTTCATTATTTAACACTCTTCCTGTCCTCTAATTCAGTAAACACACACTGGGCCCATCTGAACAACCATGCGAATTCAAGCTCAGATATTGAAAACTATTATCCTTTAATTAGAAATAAAATAATAATAATAATTAGAAAAATTTCAGTGGCTTGGAAAATCATTCAGCCCCCTTTACTCTGATACCCATACATAATTTGTAAATAGGGTCCACCTGTGTGTAATGTAATGTAAGTATAAATCCAGCTGTTCTATGAAGTCCTCTGAGGTTTGTCAGAACATTAGGAAACAAACAGCATCATGAAAACCAAGTAACACAGCAGAAAGGTTAAGGACAAAGTTTTGGAGAAGCTTAAAGCAGAGTGTAGTTATAAAACTATATCCCAAGCTTGGAATATCTCACAGAGGACTGTTCCATTCATCATCTGAAAAAAGAAAGAGTATGGCACATAAAACCTGCCCAGATATGTCTGTCAGTACAAACAGATATGCTAGGCAATGAGAGTATTTATCAGAGCAACAGCCAAAACGTCCATTTTAACTCAAGATAAGCTGCATAGAACATCTGCTCAGTTGGGAGAATATGTTTGCTGGACAAATGTTGGTCGTGCACTGTACAAATACGGCCTTTGTGGAAGTGTGGCAAGAAGAAAGCTATTGTTAAAGGAAACCATTTGAAGTCTTGTTTATGATTTGCCACAACCCATGAATGGGACACAGCCAACACGCGGAACAAGTTGTTTTTTTGTCAAATGAAACCCAAGTTTAGCTTTTTGCCCCAAATACAAAATGTTATGTATGGTGGAAAACTAACACTGCTCATCAGCCTGAACACACCACAGTGAACTCTCCCCAGTGAATTCTGGAGGTGTCAGAATTATGCACCTTTATGTATATATACACAAATATATATATCTATATATATATATATATATATATATATATATGAGGCGGCTGACGGGTACCGTGAGGCCAAGCGTGCTGCGGCCCGGGCTGTGGCAGAGGCAAAAACTCGGGCCTGGGAGGAGTTTGGTGAGGCCATGGAGAAGGACTACCGGTTGGCCTCGAAGCGATTCTGGCAAACCGTCCGGCGCCTCAGGAGGGGGAAGCAGTGCTTCGCCAACACTGTTTATAGTGGGGGCGGGAGACTGCTGACCTCGACTGAGGACATTATCGGGCGGTGGAAGGAGTACTTCGAGGATCTCCTCAATCCTGCCATCACGCATTCCGTGGTGGAAACAGAGGCTGGGGACTCGGGGTTGGACTCTTTCATCACCCAGGCTGAAGTCACCGAGGTGGTTAAAAAGCTCCACGGTGGCAAGGCTTCAGGGGTGGATGAAATCCGCCCTGAGTACCTCAAGTCTCTGGATGTTGTAGGGCTGTCATGGTTGACACGCCTCTTCAACATTGCGTGGCGGTCGGGGACTATGCCTCTGGACTGACAGACTGGGGTGGTGGTCCTCCTTCATAAGAAAGGGGACCGGAGGGTGTGTTCCAAATACAGGGGGATCACACTCCTCAGCCTCCCTGGTAAGGCCTACGCCAGGGTATTGGAGAGGAGAGTCCGACCGATAGTCGAACCTCGGCTTCAGGAGGAGCAGTGTGGTTTTCGTCCCGGCCGTGGAACACTGGACCAGCTCTATACCCTCTACAGGGTGCTCGAGGGTTCATGGGAGTTTGCCCAACCGGTTCACATGTGTTTTGTGGACCTGGAGAAGGCATTCGACTGTGTCCCTCGTGATGCCCTGTGGGGGGTGCTCCAGGAGTATGGAATCAGGGGCCCTTTATTAGGGGCCATCCGGTCCCTGTACGAGCGGAGCAGGAGTTTGGTCCGCATTGCCGGCACTAAGTCGGACCTGTTCCCGGTGCATGTTGGACTCCGGCAGGGCTGCCCTTTGTCACCGGTCCTGTTCATAACTTTTATGGACAGGATTTCAAGACACAGCCAAGGGCTGGAGGGGGTCTGGTTTGGGGACCAGTGGATTTCGTCTCTTCTTTTTGCGGATGACGTGGTCCTGCTGGCCCCCTCTAGCCAAGACCTACAGCATGCGCTGTGGCGGTTCACAGCCAAGTGTGAAGCGGCTGGGATGAGGATCAGCTCCTCCAAATCCGAGGCCATGGTACTCGACCGGAAAAGGGTGGCTTGTCCTCTTCAGGTTGGAGGGGAGTTCCTGCCTCAAGTGGAGGAGTTTAAGTATCTCGGGGTCTTGTTCACGAGTGAGGGAAGAATGGAGCGGGAGATCGACAGACGGATCGGTGCGGCTGCCACAGTAATGGGGGCGCTGTGCCGGTCCGTTGTGGTGAAGAGAGAGCTGAGCCGAAAAGCGAGGCTCTCCATTTACCGGTCGGTCTACGTTCCTACCCTCACCTATGGCCATGAACTTTGGGTCATGACCGAAAGAACGAGATCCCGGATACAAGCGGCTGAAATGAGCTTCCTCCGTACGGTGGCCAGGCACTCCCTTAGAGATAGGGTGAGGAGCTCGGCCATCCGGGAGGGGCTCGGAGTAGAGCCGCTGCTCCTCCATATCGAGAGGAGTCAGTTGAGGTGGCTCGGGCATCTATACCGGATGCCTCCTGGACGCCTTCCTCGGGAGGAGGCCCAGGGGACGGCCCAGGACACGCTGGAGGGACAATGTCTCTCGGCTGGCCTGGGAACGCCTTGGGCTCCCCCTGGAGGAAGACGACGAGTACGAGTACGAGTATATATATATATATATATATATATATATATATCACGGCAGAATTAAATGTGCACCTCAACTCTCCTGTTTCCACCAGAACTGTCCGTCTGGAGCTCCACAGGGTCAATATACACGGCCGGGCTGCTATAACCAAATCTTTGGTCAATCATGCCAATGCCAAACGTCGGTTTCAATGGTGCAAGGAACGCAAATCTTGGTCTGTGGACAATGTGAAACATATATTGTTCTCTGATGAGTCCACCTTTCCTGTTTTCCCCACATCCGGTTACGGTGTGGAGAAGCCCCAAAGAAGCGTACCACCCAGACTGTTGCATGCCCAGAGTGAAGCATGGGGGTGGATCAGTGATGGTTTGGGCTGCTATTTCATGGCATTCCCTTGGCCCAATACTTGTGCTAGATGGGCACGTCACTGCCAAGGACTACCGAACCATTCTTGAGGACCATGTGCATCCAATGGTTCAAACATTGTATCCTGAAGGCGGTGCCGTGTATCAGGTTGACAATGCACCAATACATACAGCAAGACTGGCGAACGATTGGTGTGATGAACATGAAAGTGAAGTTGAACATCTCTCATGGCCTGCACAATCACCTGATCTAAATATTATTGAGCCACTTTGGGGTGTTTTGGAGGAGCAAGTCAGGAAACGTTTTCCTCCACCAGTATCACGTAGTGACCTGGCCACTATCCTGCAAGAAGAATGGCTTAAAATCCCTCTGACCATTTTACAGGAATTGTATATGTCATTCCCAAGACAAATTGACGCTGTATTGGCCGCAAAAGGAGGCTATACACCATACCAATAAATTATTTTGGTCTACAACCAGGTGTTTCAGTTTCATTGTTCAACCCCTGTATATATATCTTATATCACAATTCAATTTAAAGACTTTGTCCGCTTTAAGGCCAATCAGTGTTTCTAAGCCACATCAACATTTTGCCTTATGTTTTTAATCAGTTTATGAAAATAGGACGATCAGTCCACACTGCAGAGCCAATAAAGCCACGATGCCTAATATGTTTGTATTCCCCAACTTTGCCTGGCCCTTCAGGATCTGGGCAAACAGCAGCAACCAAATGGAAGTGACGCAGCAGGGAGGGCAATAGCATGCATGTTTCCTGTGCTGCTTCCCATTTCTCCGACATGTTTATTGCTGCGTCCGTGGAGGAGTGTCTGCCTTGTGTTTGAGTGTGTGTGTGCTTATGTAGATAGAGTGCTACAAGATAGATTGTACCCCTGCTGTTCCCCACAGAGACTGATTATCTGCTCTCTCCAGGACAGAGACCTCAGCCAGCAGCTGTTCTGCTGCTCTGCAACCTTATTGATGAGCCGCCACCAGCCATGACAAGCAGGCCTCATGTCAAAGCACGCCTGCAGCACGACAATCATGGACAGGACCAGAAACATATTAAGCACCAAGTTTGTCAAAAACGCTCTCATACCATGAACATTTTATTTAGTTTGAATTAGAGCTGCAATTTTTTGTGTTTTGTTGTGTAGAAAACTCAGTCTTAACGAGTTAGTGGTGAAAAAATTTGGACTCCGCAATAAAATATTCAGGTTCACACATCGATGCCTAATCTTATTTCTTATCCATCTCTGGAAAAGAAAGTAAATTAATTGAATTTAGACAATGTATTTGTTTTACTCATTAAACAAAAGATTTATTTAAAAGAGCGTTTTCAAGTTGAGGAAAAAAGGTAAAAGACATCCTACAGATTAAAAGCTAGTAGTACCCACTTTGGTTGACATGACTTCAGTGAGACACTTGCAGCAATCTACCAATCTGTGACAGGAGTCTAAGGAACATTTCCCCCACTCCTCACTCAAAACAATGACTTGTTCACAGAACGTAATAAAATTAAGGAAAGAATTTCCACCTAAATAAAATGTGTTCTTTTAGCAAGAAACAATTTTGTTGAGTGACCTAAATGTAATTATGTTCGGTGAACATGATCTTTTTGTGTTACTGTAATATAATTACCCAGGTTAAATCCAACTAGATATGTGAGAGTAAATGTTATGAACTAACATCGTTTCCTTAAGCCGTTTTAACTTATAACCTTATGACTCACTTAATTTTATAGGGTAGATGCTCAACAGAAACTTAACACCAGAAGGAAATTTCACTCTTTCAATCTTAAATATACAGTGAACCCAATAAGTCTTCATGCCAACTACCTTCCTCACTCATGGTTTCTCTGCAGAACGGTCTAGCAAAAACTAACATATAATGAACACATAAACATGGGAAACAACAACAGACTAACACACTAAAAGTAGAATGCTAAACAAACAAACAAATGATTAACAATGAACTTGAACTCTACCCATAATACCATTCCCGAGTCACTTGATGGACAGTTACCTGCAGCAGCACGCTACATGCTACAATACAGCATACAGGCTAAAAATTCAGTGTCCAACAGTCTGTGCATTATGTCGGTTAAAAGAAAAACACCTATGAACATTTCTTAAGACCGGATTCTTGGATTCTGATCAGGTAGCCACAAAAGCTCAAGTGGCTATTGAGAAATCAGTCTACAATATACATTATGCATTACTGCCACCTAGTGTTTTGGAGGTGTAAGCAGAAATTATTTGCAATCGTATCCCAATAGAAATAAATGGTTTAAAATAAGTTATTCTACTTAATTTTACATTGTTGTATTTTAATCTAAAACTACATGTTTTAAATATGTGGGTCCGCAATATTTGGGTCTGGATTTAGCACGTTTGAAACGCAGGTGCTAACTGGGACACAAACTGCTGCTGTCATTTTGGCCAGAAGGAGGAATAGATAGAATGAGGGATGACAGGGAGAGAGAATTTTCTTTATATGTGCCAAGAGATTTGGGTTATCAAAAATAAAAAAATTACAAATTGATGAGAATAGAGGTTTCTATGTAGAATTATCTAATCTCTGATTTGGAGCCAATCACAAACAAAAGCCATGATTTTTCTCCTATGGTAAAACTCTTTGCAACACTTCATTCAGCATCATTCAAGCGTAACATCGCTGTCAGTGATCATCTGATGACGCGCACAAACCTGATCATGGCAAAATGCGCACATAACTGATCAAGCGCACACAGCCTGTAATCGCACATCATGCAAGAGATCCACTGTACTTTGATGATGATAGTATAATTAATAGGAAAGAAATAAATACATTATAAGGCAGATAAAGTCCTTCACTTGCAAACTGGATGCTAAAATCACTTCTTAGCAAGTTGAAAAATCAAGGTTGATTACATTGTTTAAATGTGAACATATGCCAGGGGAGGGTTTTGTTTATGCAATTAAAAATAATTTTGTGTCACCAAAAAACAATTTAAACAATCAAACATGTTGTATATTGTTAAAATATTGCTAAACAAACAAATCAATTTAGTAAAATCATTGGAAAATAATTTATTTTTACGTAGACAAATGTTGGATTTAACTTTTTTGCAGGACAGTTATGTGACACTATTTTAAAATTAGCAAAGCTATTACATACAGATTGTCAACTCCTACAAGAATCTATTTTTCATTGCTAATATTACGTTTAGACTAAAATATTGTGGCTGTTTATGATAAACTTCAAACTCTTCAAACATATACTCTCCAAAAAACAACAGAACCCGGTGAGTCTAGTTAAAAGATCAAGGGAGACAAATTAATTGACATATTTGTCTTTTATATTGTTAATACCGATTGGCCAATTTGTATCGAGTTATGTCGAGCAAGATAAGATAAATAATCTCGTCAGGGCAGATGACAAACCTGCTATGAGTAGCACAATTAAAGTTAATTAACTTTTAACAGTAGAGAAAAGGAAGGGCTTGTTCCAGCCAGAAGCTCACGCAATTTGCTCATTTAAATAGGGCGGTCTGCAGCTGTTTTGCACCTGCTAGCCATTGCACAAGCAATCTTTGAAAATCGCACATAAGACCCCCACTTATTGCTCATGCAATTTATTTATAGTACATCCAAATTAGTCCGATCTTTGAAGATTTTTGAGTGCTCTGTTTCAGCTGTGAGATGTTTGAGGGGTTTCTTCAATATTTGGCTTGGTTCAAGTCACTGCACAACATCTCAATGAGATGACTTGGCCCTGCTCAAGACTTTAAATTTTTTAATCCTCATCCAGTCCTCGGTGGATTAACCGGTATGTTTTGGGTCACTGACATGTTGCAGGGTTCAGTTGTGCTTCAGTTTTTCTTTGTTTACTGAAGGTCTCATATTTGCCTCCAACATCCTCTGATACATAACAGAATTCATAGTGGATTGAACAGGTCATCCAATTGACAGCAAAAGGCTTTTCAAAGGGTGTCCTATTTCTACATGACTGTAGATACAACATAGGGTCAGGCTTGAAGCTCATAGGTTCTCATCAGGTTCTCTTATTACCAGCTTATATTTAGCTTACTCGAGTCACATGCTGACAGATACTTGATAGATGTATGAAAGACGGGCTTTACTTAGACAAGAAATAACGTGGTGATTTAATATCGCATGGCATGACATTTAAATACTTCTATACACAGGGAAGCTTTGAGGATAAATCCTTGCCTTCAGCCAGCTGACTGACAGTAGGCAGCATCAAGTTTGGGTGCCTCGGTAAGTCTCAACTATATATGATAACTTGTTGACTATGGTGTAAATACTCACATCAGAAGTTAGAAAAACAAATTTCATAAGGTTTTTGGAGCTAACAGTAAGTGTCATGATTAGAAAATTTAATTGAATTTGCTTGCCAAAATTCTCAGAAAAGTTAGCTTTGCTCATATAAAAAAACAATTACATTAGAACAGTAATGAACTTAAAAAAAACAATATTCTTTTTGTTCTGTTCAGATAAAACAGAACAGGCCAGAACAATTTGATCAATGTAAGCAGAGTTAATAGAAAAAGCAGAAAATTATTGATAAACCGAAATAATGCACTGGAGAATATTTTACAGCAAGACAAAGGGCTGTTAGCTGCTTTGGAAGGCTGCAGCAAACACCCTGTTGGTTCAGATGGCAAACAAAGCAACCTTTACTACATAATTAATAGCTGTCATCTTTAATGTTTATTTTCTCCAGTTTTCAGCCTGTTTTTCTAACTTTTATTGTGTGTCAGCTAATCTCATAATAAATAAGAGAAAACACTAAAGCCACGGCTTTTCTGAAGAAGGCAGTTACAGCACTTGAATGACAAATATCAGTAGTTGTACATTTTCTCATTTTTGAAGGTGTTCAAACTTGTCTCTCACATAGTTAAATTCATGTACAAAATTGAGAAATATGTCAAAAAGGTTGGGGTTGTGAAAGAAGAAAAATAACCACAAGGCAGCCAATAATGCAGCCAAAAGTTGGCAAAGAGTAATGACGTTAAATTTGGACTAACTCGGAAATCAGACACAGCACCATGGGCATCAAAGGAAAAGTCTAAAGTCTAAATAGTTAAGTATAAGATTAAGTTTGAGTTTATAAGAAAAGTTAAGATTTCAATAGAGATGTATCCTGTGAGGATGAGGAGATCAGGAAAAATGTTGTCCCATAGAGGTAGCTTGTAGAGCTAACAAAGTGGCACCCTAACTAGGAATTTAAAATAGCTCTTTGGCGAGCCCAGTATGTCACCAGTGGTGAATACCAACTTCTGCCAGAACCGGAAATTTAAAATACGAAAATTCTGGCTTCATTAAGGTCCCCAGGATAACCTACTTTATTTAGCGAGTGATGCAAGGACTATGCAAGTCTCACTTCTCTCCACATAATTAGTCCGTGTTTTACAGCAGTAATATAAGTGTCAAAACACTGGGACACTTATCACACCCCTTAAACTCTATAAGTCCGTGTACAGTTAGTTTTCCCTCAACACGTGATTTGCTGTAGTCATACATTCATTTATTTAGCTCCTACATGGAGAAAAAAAACAAGTTCCTGCTTAGATAGCAATCTGGGGCAAAGATGTAGTAGGAACCTTCGGAAAGAGTGGGTTTTGATTTAATGCTATCTGCTGACATCAGCAGACATTTTGTGTTGACAGAAGACATAAAGATTAAAACTGTAGTGAACAAATTTAAGTACACTTGATGGATTTTATACTCACAACACCAACAGATACCTATTGGTCTGTCAGTTGACTTCCTGCTCAGGCTGTCAGCCGTGGCATGAACTGTGTCCTTCTCCCTCAAGTTTGGGTTTTGCTCAAGATATGATAATTTTTGGCCATAAACATGTTTTCTGTTGGCACAACTTTTCAGCATAAACACATAACTAAAATGAAATAGGATAATTTATTTGCTTATACGTTCTTTTTATTACTGCTAAATACTTTCTTACTTTGTTTCATTTAACTAATTTAATAATCTCACATCGTTAATAAACCTTATACAGTCCAAAGGAATCTATTATAAGTGTACATTAAAAAAAATAACTTTGTTCTGAGAATCTGTAACAAGTCATTGTAATAGGCAGCAGCATCCAGATGAACTCATCCAATTAAGGACCTCTTCTCAATGGAACAACTAGATTTTTTGTAGTCTGTTGCTGCCTTTATATTGTTTTAGATTACTGTTATGTGTTTATTATATTTAGGCGTTTTAATATCGTTTCATGTTTGTCATTACACAGTTTGTTGAGCCATCTCATAGAGAGCTTCAGTATTTACAGTGGTGACAATATTGTGTTCATGGCAGTGTTCCCATAACAATATAGAATGCAAGGGGTAAACCTTCACACAGTGGCTGGGAGGAAAAAAAGGGAATAAGTTAATCAAAACAGAACGTTTTTTGGCATGTGAACTGGCGTTTTCAATTTAACTGGGTAAACTGCATCGTAAATGCACAAAACAGATTTGTAATAAATTATGAAACTTGAAAATATGACAAAAACTCTGAGCTTGGATGATTTTACACAAAATTAGTTTAATGCCTGCTTAGGTATATATCGATCTTGAGATACATCATTGATTAGGCAGGCTCAGACAGCAGACCTGTGAACTTTTAAACTAAGGATGTCCTCCCATATTACTGTGGATGAGGCCCCAATCTACTATGGATCTCAAACTCTATCCTACCTCTATTTGACAAAAAGAATCCATAGTATTCAACTCTTCATCTTGAGACAGAATTTGATCTCCTACCTGATAACTATGACCTCACTCATAGAGGAACTCTCTGGTGTTTCATTCTTGGCTTTAAACCTCTTCGATGCAAACTGAAGATCATGGCTTAAAGATGCCAACAGAACTGCATCATCTGCATAAAGCAAGAGCTGTGAACTATTAACCTAAAGATTTCCTAATCAACATTTTTTCTCCCTAACACCAATAAGTCATTTAAGAGTAAATAATTGCTGATGCCAAATCTCAATTCCATGCAGGCATTTTCCAAAACACAGACTGGTACGTAAGTTAAGAAAATCGATCCTGTGACACCTTCATAGTTATAAAGATGATTGAACTGACTTATATGACCATGCAGCCCAAAACATAAAATGGCAGGCTGCCTGTTGATCTGTTCAAGATCTCCTCCATTACTTGCCCATTGCTATGTAGTGTAGAAGACATGCCATAAGTGCAGCATCTCCAAAAGGCAAAGAAAACCAAATTTCCCCAACACAGCAATGACTTGGTAATCCAGAGGGTTAAATGCAAAACCTCTAAAATCCTTTTTGCTTTATGTCATCCTCAAACCTCCTTCTAAGTGTGTTGCTTCATCTGAATTGCCTACAGAGTTTTCTGGCGGAACTAGAACATGGACATGTAGCTCTTTCAACGCCTTAAAATGTACCGAGCTGCAAATTTGCAAGTGGCACCTGAGCTGCTTTCTGAGTTGCTTTCACTTCAAAAATATCCAAACAAACTTTTTATAAAACTTTATCAATTTTATAATGCTACTCACCTTTGTTGATCTTAATGAAGGGCTTATCAACATCTGTGTTGTGACACTTTTGTTATGTAAAGCTACTTTACGTATTTCAGTGACTTTTACTTTTTAACCTCGAGTTTTATCTGCTGGGTGGCGCTGGGACAGCAGGGCCAAGCTCAATTCGTGGCTGTGGCTGGCAGAAGCATGCCGGAGGGATTCTGTGAGGAAACCCCTGGCTCCCTCCCCTGGCTCCGGCCGTAAAAGCCTGTCATGGCAGTTGTCGCTGTTTTTGTGGAAACCATTGCTGATTATTGGCAAACGGGATTGTGAGGGATTTACCCCCTCCCTAGAAGGTGCTGTTTTTTGTACTTCCAATATTCGTATTTAGTTGGTAAATGTATTGCTTTTGTTGGGAGGAAGTTATTTGCTTTATTTAATATTTTTGTTTTAATCATTCTCTCTTCTCTTGGAGGTCACCTGGTCTTGTGTTGCCATGGAAGCGCGCCCATGAGTAGTGCTGACAAGGACCTGGTGTTTTCAATCAGCCTCATTGGGAAAATCCATTGTTTGAGAGAGAGGGGAGATGTTTTCTGGATTTTGATTGGGCCCAGATTGTTTTTGTTTTAGTTTTGAAGTTGTTTCTTGTAATTATGTAAATATTTTTCTAGGAATATAGTTTAGTACAAATGTTTTTTCTATCTGGAAATGTAAATGTTGTGTCCACCCCTTAATTAGTCCAGGTAGGAGCCAATGCTTTAAAAACCAGGTGGTTTAGATCAGGGGGGCTCTTCCTCCTGTTGTTGGTATGTACAGGTCCTTCTCAAAATATCAGCATATTGTGATGAAGTTAATTATTTTCCATAATGTCATGATGAAAATTTAACATTCATATATTTTAGATTCATTGCACACTAACTGAAATATTTCAGGTCTTTTATTGTCTTAATACGGATGATTTTGGCATACAGCTCATGAAAACCCCAAATTCCTATCTCACAAAATTAGCATATTTCATCCGACCAATAAAAGAAAAGTGTTTTTAATACAAAAAACGTCAACCTTCAAATAATCATGTACAGTTATGCACTCAATACTTGGTCGGGAATCCTTTTGCAGAAATGACTGCTTCAATGCGGCGTGGCATGGAGGCAATCAGCCTGTGGCACTGCTGAGGTCTTATGGAGGCCCAGGATGCTTCGATAGCGGCCTTTAGCTCATCCAGAGTGTTGGGTCTTGAGTCTCTCAACGTTCTCTTCACAGTATCCCACAGATTCTCTATGGGGTTCAGGTCAGGAGAGTTGGCAGGCCAATTGAGCACAGTGATACCATGGTCAGTAAACCATTTACCAGTGGTTTTGGCACTGTGAGCAGGTGCCAGGTCGTGCTGAAAAATGAAATCTTCATCTCCATAAAGCTTTTCAGCAGAGGGAAGCATGAAGTGCTCCAAAATCTCCTGATAGCTAGCTACATTGACCCTGCCCTTGATAAAACACAGTGGACCAACACCAGCAGCTGACACGGCACCCCAGACCATCACTGACTGTGGGTACTTGACACTGGACTTCTGGCATTTTGGCATTTCCTTCTCCCCAGTCTTCCTCCAGACTCTGGCACCTTGATTTCCAAATGACATGCAGAATTTGCTTTCATCCGAAAAACGTACTTTGGACCACTGAGCAACAGTCCAGTGCTGCTTCTCTGTAGCCCAGGTCAAGCGCTTCTGCCGCTGTTTCTGGTTCAAAAGTGGCTTGACCTGGGGAATGCAGAATAGTGGCCTTCTGGACAGCAGTCAGGTCGGCAGTCTTACCCATGATTGGGGTTTTGAGTGATAAACCAGGCTGGGAGTTTTAAAGGCCTCAGGAATCTTTTGCAGGTTTTTAGGTTCATAGCTCGTTTAGAGACCCTTTTAATGATATGCTAATTTTGTGAGATAGGAATTTTGGGTTTTCATGAGCTGTATGCCAAAATCATTCGTATTAAGACAATAAAAGACCTGAAATATTTCAGTTAGTGTGCAATGAATCTAAAATATATGAATGTTAAATTTTCATCATGACATTATGGAAAATAATGAACTTTATCACAATATGCTAATATTTTGAGAAGGACCTGTATGTCATTCTGTGAACTGGAATTAAATGTTTGAAGAACTGAATAGAAAAAAAGTCAGAGCTCTACAATTCCTGGATTCTGTCAGATTTTTTTCGTCGCAAACCAACAGGGATGTCATTATTGTTGTAGCTTGTTACTTTTAAATGATGATGTCTTTATTGGTTTTTATTTAATAAACAGCGTTAGACCCATAACATAAGGTGGCTGTATTTACTTGAGATGGGAAATAAATAGCATTATGTGTGTGTATGACGTGGTGAAAGGATGACGAAGACTTATTGCACAAACAGTCGGTTTATTATAGAGCATGGGCAGCTATTCTGAATTGTCACTCACAGAAAATTATAAATAAATGCTTAAAAACATGCTGGCACTCTATGGAAGTCCCTGGCCACAAGGATGCCATAGGATGCCAGACCGGCTGTAGAAGCCTTTAACATGCTGCCATAGTGGCTGACGCTGTTTTTGTGAAAGCCAATGCTGATTATTGGCTAACGGGATGTCATTATTGTTACTATTGCCTGTTTGTCAGTTATTACCCTATTTGTCAGTTATTACTTTCAAATGATGATGTCATTATTGGTTATTTTTTAATAAACAACGTTAGACCCATAACATAAGGTGGCTCTATTTACTTGAGATGGAAAATAAATAGCACTATGTGCATATATGACGTGCTGAAAAGATGACGAAGACTTATTGCACAAACAGCTTCCACAAAAACAGCGGCAACCGCCGTGGCAGGTTCTACGGCCGGTCTGGCACCTGCTGGCATCCTCGAAGAATCCCCTGGCTCCCTGCGACATGCTGTCTTCTGGCAGGCAGCGGCATGCATCTGCCGACCACAGTCACAAATTGAGCTCGGCCATGCTATCCCAGCGCCGTCCCACAGATAAAACTCCACCCCCTCATTTGAATATAAGAACATGAAATAAAAAGAGCTTAAATAATAAATAAATAAATAAATAAATAAAATAAATCTTTAAGTGAATTAAATAAATCTTTAAGTAAATTAAATAAATCTTTAACTAAATTAAATAAATCTTCAAATGAATTGAATAAAACAAGACAAAAATGTCTTTTAACATAATTATTTTGTTTTATTTCATGGGGATATTTATTTATTTCATGGAATATTTATTAATAATTCATCAATAGCAGTATTTATTAATTAATTTAATTTTGAATGAAACGACTCTCCAGATGTTCATTCTTTTGACATTGATCTTTTGTCTTATAAGGTCTAAAATAGTTGCATCTCCCTTTTATTCTGCCTTGTGGCCAGGTCTTTGTAAATGAGAACTGGTTCTCAATCAATCCACCTGAATAAAAATAGGTTTAGTGAAGGAAACTCCAAAAACATATGGTTATAGAAGTTTTAAACTTTCTCACTGTCTGACTCGGAGGATCTGAATGTGTGTCTGCAGAGCTGCTGCACGCAATTTTGTGCCAACCAGTATAGATGAAAACAGATCTTTTTTTTACTGTTGATTATATTGATTAACAATTATATTCTAATAACCCTAGTTTTTTTGCTTTCCATTTTGGAAAGCAGAAAAACCTTCAGAACATAACTGCATGTCAAGCAATTAAATGGCCAGATTTTAAGGGATAAAAAAAAAAGTCAAAAGAACATAATTCTGTAAAATGACTTCTCAGGTTAGCTTAACAGAATGAGTAACCTTGGATGCTTGAAGTATTTCACTCAAAAATGAATAATTATAGGGCAAAAAAAAAAGGTCAAGGGATCACCGAAATCAGAGCGATCCATCCCCAGGGCACTCTAAACACCTTTCCCAGATTTCAAGGCAGTTCAACCAAAACCTGTTGACATATTTCACTCTCCAGTGATGACCCTTTGCAGTCCCTGGAGGAACATATTACTGTATTGTTGATGCATTTGTTGCGCAGTATTTCTCGTTTTACCTGCAGCAGCTTATTCTCCAGAGAACACTTAGGAAAGAGTGAAAGTAGGGCATAAAGTGTGACCCTTCTGCAGTGAGCGGGAATGACTCCTCTGCTCCTGCCTCAACCAGCCAGGACAAAGGGAATGCATGCTGGAGAGTGTGTCAAAGTGTGAATCTAAACAAGATATTACCAAGGGAGTGGGCTGTGCTGCAAACAAGGTGGATGAAAGAGAGCACACACTCTCTTGTTAACACAAATAAGAAAAAGTACACTGCCTTATTTTTTGGGAGGGAGTTTGAGGGAAATTGCCAATTTACCTTCCCAACATTTTCTTTGTTCAGCCTGGAACAGAAGAACCACAGCTTTTTGGAGCTTGTTTTGTGCACACATTCATCAAACTCCAAAATAAAATAAGGCTGCTGGAGCTTTTGGGCTTATGCTGTAATTCAACTTGTTAAATATACCACAGGGTTATTGAAAATCATGCAAAGCAGCTTTGTCAAGTGACTTGCTTGCAACTGTTTGTTCTGTACACAAATCTCTCCACTGATTATGAGATTCAAACATTTCTCAGCAGAACACAGCTTGTGTCACGGGTGGCTTAACAAACCAAGACAACAACAAACCATTTAATTCATCTTTGCAAGATCATTATCTGTTTTAAGTTGCAGTAAGATGCAGTACATGGACACTAAAAGGCCTGAGAACCTGCGTAAACAAAGCCACGGTGTTTGATGTGTTCAGTGAGCGGAGCAGACCACAGTGACACTAAACCTGGTCAACTTAAAGAACAAATGGCAGAAGGAGAGCGTGCACATGCAGCCAAGGTCCTTTCAGCCCCCGTGGATGACAAATGGCTGGACATGGCCGAGCTCTCATTTGGCACGCACGGCATCACGTGATGAAAGTGGAGCCCTTGTCAGGGATGGAGAATGCTCTGCTCTGCAAGGACAAGGCCTTACACCCTCTGAGACATTAGATGAGAACAGACTTAATATTCACTGCAGGCAGGCAACACTATTACAGAATAGCAGTGGAAATGTAAAAAAAAATGCCCACTGGTAATTTTGTATGAAAATTTTAGAGAATTTACTCTACATTGTTATCCTGCAGCAGATATTTGTAGCCTAGTTTATTGATTACTTGCTTACAACATTGTAACATTATATAACATACAATATATATATATATACATATACCCCCAAATACTGTGCCCAGCAAAGGTATTCACGTTTCTTGAACCTTTCTAAATTTTGCCATCTTACAAACATAAACTTTACTATATTTTACTGGGATTTATGTTATAGACGAACACAAAGTACCAAATCCAAATCCAAAGTGTGACATGCATATTTATTTAACCCCCCTGAGTCAGCTGCAAGTATTGGTAAAAAAGTATTTTGGGTTTTGTCTTCGCTTGTTTTGGTCATCTAGAGACTGACATATCTGCACATTCATCTAACAACTCAAACTTACTCAGATAGGATGGCGAGCATCTGTGAACATCAGTTTTTAAGTCTTGTCAAGGATTCTCGGTTAGGTCTGAGCTGTGAGGTGAACATTCTAAAACATGTACTGTACAGGTCCTTCTCAAAATATTAGCATATTGTGATGAAGTTCATTATTTTCCATAATGTCATGATGAAAATTTAACATTCATATATTTTAGATTCATTGCAGACTAACTGAAATATTTCAGGTCTTTTATTGTCTTAATACGGATGATTTTGGCATACAGCTCATGAAAACCCAAAATTCCTATCTCACAAAATTAGCATATCATTAAAAGGGTCTCTAAACGAGCTATGAACCTAATCATCTGAATCAACGAGTTAACTCTAAACACCTGCAAAAGATTCCTGAGGCCTTTAAAACTCCCAGCCTGGTTCATCGCTCAAAACCCCAATCATGGGTAAGACTGCCGACCTGACTGCTGTCCAGAAGGCCACTATTGACACCCTCAAGCAAGTGGGTAAGACACAGAAAGAAATTTCTGAACGAATAGGCTGTTCCCAGTGTGCTGTATCAAGGCACCTCAGTGGCAAGTCTGTGGGAAGGAAAAAGTGTGGCAGAAAACGCTGCACAACGAGAAGAGGTGACCGGACCCTGAGGAAGATTGTGGAGAAGGGCCGATTCCAGACCTTGGGGGACCTGCGGAAGCAGTGGACTGAGTCTGGAGTAGAAACATCCAGAGCCACCGTGCACAGGCGTGTGCAGGAAATGGGCTACAGGTGCCGCATTCCCCAGGTCAAGCCACTTTTGAACCAGAAACAGCGGCAGAAGCGCCTGACCTGGGCTACAGAGAAGCAGCACTGGACTGTTGCTCAGTGGTCCAAAGTACTTTTTTTGGATGAAAGCAAATTCTGCATGTCATTCGGAAATCAAGGTGCCAGAGTCTGGAGGAAGACTGGGGAGAAGGAAATGCCAAAATGCCAGAAGTCCAGTGTCAAGTACCCACAGTCAGTGATGGTCTGGGGTGCCGTGTCAGCTGCTGGTGTTGGTCCACTGTGTTTTATCAAGGGCAGGGTCAATGCAGCTAGCTATCAGGAGATTTTGGAGCACTTCATGCTTCCATCTGCTGAAAAGCTTTATGGAGATGAAGATTTCATTTTTCAGCACGACCTGGCACCTGCTCACACTGCCAAAACCACTGGTAAATGGTTTACTGACTATGGTATCACTGTGCTCAATTGGCCTGCCAACTCTCCTGACCTGAACCCCATAGAGAATCTGTGGGATATTGTGAAGAGAACGTTGAGAGACTCAAGACCCAACACTCTGGATGAGCTAAAGGCCGCTATCGAAGCATCCTGGGCCTCCATAAGACCTCAGCAGTGCCACAGGCTGATTGCTCCATGCCACGCCGCAATGAAGCAGTCATTTCTGCAAAAGGATTCCCGACCAAGTATTGAGTGCATAACTGTACATGATTATTTGAAGGTTGACGTTTTTTGTATTAAAAACCCTTTTCATTTATTGGTCGGATGAAATGTGCTAATTTTGTGAGATAGGAATTTTGGGTTTTCATGAGTTGTATGCCAAAATCATCCGTATTAAGACAATAAAAGACCTGAAATATTTCAGTTAGTGTGCAATGTATCTAAAATATATGAATGCTCAATTTTCATCATGACATTATGGAAAATAATGAACTTTATCACAATATGCTAATATTTTGAGAAGGACCTGTATATCCTTTGACCTAAACCGATACTCTGTTGCTCTGGCTATATGTTTAGGGTCATTGTCCTGTTCTATTGGTGCACCTCTACCCCAGTCAGGGGCGCAACTACCTACTTTCTGAGGGGGATGCGGACACATTACAGGTGCCACCAAACCCCACCCCACCCCAAAAGCCAGACTTTCTTCTTTATGCTTATGTGCATAAATCTTACTTATTCATGGACTTAGACTATACAAGACTACTATTAAAGACTTTTATTTTATGTTACATATTACAGCAGTTGATCAACTTAGTTGAAAACAAAAAATAATGTAATACCATGTAACAGCAGCGGCACCCAGTGCTCCACACATTCTCTCTAGTGGAAATATGAAATTATGGCATCTGAACAACAGCTTGTACTCTGTATAAGAATGTTAAAACTAAATTGTTACATGTCGTGACTATTTTACTCACCAATTTGTCAAGAGCGGCATCAAATGAAACAGAGTTGTTTTCAATGGAGATCACTGGTAATTGGGTCAGCGATCATTGCTCATACTGGAATAGAGGTGTTTTTAATAAGCTTCAGCTTATTAAAGAATCTTTTGGCAGATGTACTATCAGAGGTATGGTAAGAACCCTTCACCCCTTGCCTGTTTGCTAAGTCATGTGGCCAGCATTATTTGATAGCTTTAAATAATTAACACATCATGGTAATGCACTTTTTCAACCTAAATAATATTTAAAAAGTAATCTCTTGGTTCCTACATTTCCATCTAATATTAGACCAACCTGCCACCTTCCCCTGTCTGTCCTGACTCTTTCTCTCTCCTCTTCTCTTCTTTCTCTCCATCCTGACAGCTGAATTACATGAAAAATACTGCATCTGATCAGACCTATCAGATACATCACAACAGCACTGTAGTGTTATATATAAGTGAAGACATTTAAACTCAAGTGTATCACTCCCAGGTTCTATAATTTATCTGTTTTATGATTCACCATCTAGTTAAACAAAGCCCCGATCCAAGGACTGGGCATGATGCATGATGCCGCATGTTTAGGGTGATGTTCAGTGCTAGACTTCCACATGTAGCATTTTGCATGGAGGCTAAAAGGGTTCAATTTGGTTCTTACACTGCCTACAATGTTAGCTGTGTCACCTACATGGCTTGCAGCAAAGAGTGAACTGGACTTCTTTTCTGGTGGAAAATTGTTATTTGTGAAATACAGGTCCTTCTCAAAATATTAGCATATTGTGATAAAGTTCATTATTTTCCATAATGTCATGATGAAAATTTAACATTCATATATTTTAGATTCATTGCACACTAACTGAAATATTTCAGGTCTTTTATTGTCTTAATACGGAAGATTTTGGCATACAGCTCATGAAAACCCAAAAGTCCTATCTCAAACAATTAGCATATTTCATCCGACCAATAAAAGAAAAGTGTTTTTAATACAAAAAACGTCAACTTTCAAATAATCATGTACAGTTATGCACTCAATACTTGGTCGGGAATCCTTTTGCCGAAATGACTGCTTCAATGCGGCGTGGCATGGAGGCAATCAGCCTGTGGCACTGCTGAGGTCTTATGGAGGCCCAGGATGCTTCGATAGCGGCCTTTAGCTCATCCAGAGTGTTGGGTCTTGAGTCTCTCAACGTTCTCTTCACAATATCCCACAGATTCTCTATGGGGTTCAGGTCAGGAGAGTTGGCAGGCCAATTGAGCACAGTGATACCATAGTCAGTAAACCATTTACCAGTGGTTTTGGCAGTGTGAGCAGGTGCCAGGTCGTGCTGAAAAATGAAATCTTCATCTCCATAAAGCTTTTCAGCAGATGGAAGCATGAAGTGCTTCAAAATCTCCTGATAGCTAGCTGCATTGACCCTGCCCTTGATAAAACACAGTGGACCAACACCAGCAGCTGACACGGCACCCCAGACCATCAATGACTGTGGGTACTTGACACTGGACTTCTGGCATTTTGGCATTTCCTTCTCCCCAGTCTTCCTCCAGACTCTGGCACCTTGATTTCCGAATGACATGCAGAATTTGCTTTCATCCGAAAAAAGTACTTTGGACCACTGAGCAACAGTCCAGTGCTGCTTCTCTGTAGCCCAGGTCAGGCGCTTCTGCCGCTGTTTCTGGTTCAAAAGTGGCTTGACCTGGGGAATGCGGCACCTGTAGCCCATTTCCTGCACACGCCTGTGCACGGTGGCTCTGGATGTTTCTACTCCAGACTCAGTCCACTGTTTCCGCAGGTCCCCCAAGGTCTGGAATCGGCCCTTCTCCACAATCTTCCTCAGGGTCCGGTCACCTCTTCTCGTTGTGCAGCGTTTTCTGCCACACTTTTTCCTTCCCACAGACTTCCCACTGAGGTGCCTTGATACAGCACTCTGGGAACAGCCTATTCGTTCAGAAATTTCTTTCTGTGTCTTACCCTCTTGCTTGAGGGTGTCAATAGTGGCCTTCTGGACAGCAGTCAGGTCGGCAGTCTTACCCATGCTTGGGGTTTTGAGTGATGAACCAGGCTGGGAGTTTTAAAGGCCTCAGGAATCTTTTGCAGGTGTTTAGAGTTAACTCGTTGATTCAGATGATTAGTTTCATAGCTCGTTTAGAGACCCTTTTAATGATATGCTAATTTTGTGAGATAGGAATTTTGGGTTTTCATGAGCTGTATGCCAAAATCATCCGTATTAAGACAATAAAAGACCTGAAATATTTCAGTTAGTCTGCAATGAATCTAAAATATATGAATGTTAAATTTCCATCATGACATTATGGAAAATAATGAACTTTATCACAATATGCTAATATTTTGAGAAGGACCTGTATATGACTAATTTTTCTGTCAACAGACTGTTGAGTAATTGATCTTTATGGCTCCTAAAGGGTTACCATAGGTTTCCAGTTGTGCCATACTCTATTTCCAGATGAACAGTGCTCCAACAATTGTTCTTCTCCATGGCTTTATTCCGACCTGTCTGCTTTGTTCCTTGTTCTTAATTATGCTCTTTGTTCACTACTGTTCTCTAACAAACCTCTGATGTATTCACAGAATAGTTTAAGTTATACTGATATCAAAATAAACACGGGCTGTAATGTATTTACTAATATGGGATTTATAATGGTAGATGGTTGCACTGGATTGCATTTATTGGTATCAGGGAAGGTGTGGGGGGTAAATGCAGAAGCAACCCACTCCTTTCACTTTTTTTCCACAAAAATTCCAAAAAGAAAAATATTTTTCTGTCACATTACAATTCTCTACTAATATCTGTTGGTCTACCATTTAAAATCCCAATAAAATGCATCATAAAATGTGAAAATTTAAAATGTTGGGATACTTTTGCAAGTCCCTGCTATTAAAAAATTAATGCGCAAGAAAACATCTATTTCTTAGTCTTTCTTTGTGGATTAAACACTTGAACTCTGGTTTTTTTTCACAGCCAGTGAGCCAGTGTGAGGAGGGAGGCCAGAAGCGCCCGCAGCACACTTTTGGACGATTAATTATCTTACCAGGCCTTACCCGACTAATTACTCATGAAACAGAGATTTAGCATAATTTGGATCTATCCCAACAAAGTGAAAATAAGGAAAAAAAAGTCTTTAATTAATGGAATCAAGCAAACAAAGTGAAAGCCACTACTAATTACGTTCAATCAGTGTGTAATCATAATGTTGTGTGTCTCAATTACAGGATTTTAATGTCCTCATCATTGTAATGGCACACGGCGTGTTTAGATTCGTGCAGGCAGCCCACTCTGTTTAAAGATGCCCACCCAGCTTCCTAATATAGCAGTGTGCTGCCTTTGGGATAATTGATTTTGTTTAATATAATAGAAGACAGAGAAAGAAAGAAGAGAGTCTCAAAGGAAATAGGGCTGTCATGAGCCTTCAGTGGTGATATAACACTGTACCCTCACCTCCATCTCCTGATCTCTGAAAACTAATGAAGTTGAATTTGCATGCAGACTGGCACCACGTAGTGACACTCTCTCTATTTTTTGGAGTTTGAAAATGATTACTTTGTCATCAGGAGCACATCTATTTTTGTCTGTGTGGTGCCAGAAATGTAAAAAAGAAAACTGTTTTATGGAGGTGAAGAAGCAAACACAATGAAAATATTTCGCGTTTAGAGTCAGAGAAATGGTCAAGAGAATTATACCCTATCTGCTATCTGAGTTACAACAGTTATCATCGTATTTGAATTTATCTTCTAGATTTCAAATTACAGAGAAAATACAAAATGTTTCAGATTATGAAACAAATTTAATATCAAAGATAACCTGAATAAATACAAAATGCAGTTTTTAAGTGATGACTTCATTTATACCAACCTAGCCCTATGTAAAAAACTATTCCTAAACCTGATAACTGATTGTGCCAGCCTTGTAAACAAGCAATTGTGAGAACTGGCTATGAGTTTTACCACATTGCTATGGTGGCATCGTTGCCCACTCTTCTTGTCATGTCATGATTTAACAAGGAGGGAAATCCTAATTTCACATAGCGTCATGTTGGTTTTTGTAGCTTTTTTCCATTAATAAATTAAATTGTTATTTGAATACAGTTTTTTTGTATTTGCTCAGATTATCTCTGTCTAATATTGATGATCTCTATCATACCAGCAGGACCAAAGTGCTGTTCACAATTTAAAGGAAAAGCAATTACAGAATACAATAATAAAATCAACTTGACCTAAAAACTAAATAAAACATCCCTGTATTAAAATAGTACAACAATCAGTCAGAAAGAAGTCAAATTTGAAATAGATAAAAATATCATTGGAATGTAATCTAAAAACAAAAACAAGAAATTTGTGAGGGGGCAAATGTTTTTTTTTTACAGCACTGAAGCAATATACAACATAAGAAAAGATGGATGTAGCAGGTAACACATTTTGGCCATTACTGTGCTGTTTAGCCAAGTTTAAAGCTAAAGAATGATTTGATGGTCAGTGTAGCTTTTCTAAACAGACAGTGTAGAACACCAGTGTGTTGGCCTTAGGTACAGGCTGGTATTGAGGTATACCAAGGTTTTCAAAAGATACTATTTAAAAATGACCAAACTTTTCTGGGACTGTTCCTACAGTTTAAATTCATTTACGTGAGATAAGGGAGAAACTGGTGGAGTGACCGGAGTTTTCTCCAGCTGCTTGAAACTTGAAGCAATGCTGCACTGCCCCTCCACACCTGTTATTTAGCACTGTTGGTCAGCTGACAGCTCACAGTCTTCACAACTCCACATTTGGTACTGTTTTCTTTCATCTGAAAGAAAACAGTACCAAATGTAACAATGTTCTCATGTCAAGTTGTAATTTGTTAATATTCGCTAACATAGCATTATATGCCATTATCATTAACATTTCCAGTTTGAGTTGTTTTAAAATGCTGATGTCGGCTAAGACAGAGGCAGGGGTCATGTCGGTCAACATGGAAACTCTCTTAAGGTCAGAAAACCTCCTGAATTTTAAGTTTCGTCTTTCTAAAGTGGAGATTTTTAAAAACCTGGACTGTTTCAGCTGTGGGCTATATAGCTTTCTGTGCTAGAAACCACAACAACAGTAGACTCATTCTTATGGATTTTCCACATCTGTCTCTCTTTGTGTCTATCAACTGGGCCATTTCCATTAAACTTCAAATATGTGCTGTGAAAATGTTTTACCCAATGTCAACAAAAGCAAAAAAAAAAGGCCAAGAGAACCCTTTAGCCTCGGCTAGATGGTTGTCACTCTGAATGATGTGTCATTAATATAGACCACATTCCCACCAGGCCTAACCCCACTCACTACATTCTGTATCTACTCTGTTATATGTCGCATTAAAGAATTTTACCCCCATTTAAAAATTCACACGTGTGCTCTCTCAAAAATAGAGTCGATCCGTATCTCTGATGGAGGACAGCTCTCCGTCAGGCTGCAGTTTGTAACACCGCATTGACTAGGATAGCTTCTGTTTGCAAGCAAAACTCAAAGATGATGAAGTCTGTGTGAATGAGGGGTAACAATGGTATTTTAGCAGTTTTGTTGGAATTTTGGTGCAAGTGTTAAAGATTTTAGTTTAAACTTATGGAATATTGTGTATATTTTTTTTGAACTATCTAGAGTAGTTCAGCTAGAGCCTAAAGAAAAACATGTCCATCATAAAATTTCAAAAAACCTAGATTTTCAAACCTGTTGTATGTACTTCAGAAATGTTCAAACTGAAATAATGAAGAGATGACCAACTATAAGTCGTATAACATCAACCTAAAGCTGTTTGCTGTTCCAGCTCATAAATATGACATCAACTTTCCAAAAATTAATACTATCGATTGGCAAGGTATATCAATAGGAGAAGAAACATATTAAATAGTCTTTTCTAATGTAATGGCGAGGTTTGAAATACATAATACCGGATTCAGTTTTTTGGCAAGCAAATTTCAGAATTAAGAGTTAGCAGCTCTAATCCAAACATGCTAAAATGTTTTCTGTAACAGTTATAGGTAATGCAGGCATAACACTGGGTTCCAAGGGTTGGCCTGGTTATGTTACTTGATGCCACATGTGAAGATTATTGTAATTATCCCTTTAAGCCATGGGGCTTTCTCCAATTATTCCTGCAAATATTCATGTCAATATGTCAATCCTCTAATTTACCTCCTGTCACTCTGTTGCTACATGCCAAATATTAGCCATGTGGGACGGCAGTGTGCGGGGAGCCGATCTATCTGATCTGTGTACTAAGGAGCCGATTATAAATGATGTTTGATGGGCAGGCTCCTGAAGCTTTCATGAGATTGAATTTCCATAACTCATTATTCTGCAAGTTTAATAACTGTAATCATAGTAATCCTTGGATTACAGTCGCATCAATCAAACACATTTATATTTAAAGGATGTAGAATTCCTGCTAACAGGTGTTTAGTGTTTTTCTGATGGATGGCTTCAAAATGCACTCATTTTCCTTCTGTCAATTACAGAAGCAAAAAAAATGGGGCTTGTCATAGAAATTATGTAAGAAAGATTTGTTAAAGTGTCAGATTGAGAGTAGCACAGCTTGTTAAATAAATAAAAAAATCTTGCATTACTTGGAGCAGAATTTGATCAAAACAGTTTTTAAGTAAATACATTATTTTATATGTGTAAAAGCTGCAGGATTTTCCAGTTAATCTTTCCAAGTATAGAGCATGAATAATCCATTTATTGAGAGATGTAAAAGTCATGTCTCATTCAAAAACAAAGTAAACAGGCACAACAGCAATGGGACTTTGCATATGAACTGCCATTGCTTTAAAACTAGTAATTATAATGTGTTATAATATATGTTTAGAAGTAATCAAAGAAGTTTTTAAAACCCACCAGCAATCAAAGCCAGAGAGGATTTCCGTTTATTGACCTGTGTCCAGAAACTACATCAGGTGTGCTGGAGGATGATTTTCCAATGGTAGCCTGGGGTTAAAGATGGCACTGCTTCCATATATCGTACTAAATTGGATACTTATCCAATTGTTTTCAAAGTGTCTGCATCCAACTTTCACGTCATTGTCCTGGCTCCGACAACGCATCCACACAGACATCTTTACAAAAGTAGCAGTCACTCCTCCACATAGGCCATCGTTAATAGTTGTGCTTTCTTTTTCTTACCTTTTTTTGTCATGTTATGATTTGGTCATAATATAATTAGATCCCTTTGCTCAACTACTCTACTACTACACAGACGCCGACATCCATTTTTACTTCCATAAACAGTGAGCTGCTGTGTCACGTCTATATTTTCCCTCTGTGCATGCAGGTTGCTTCGGGGTTGTGAACCGTTCAGGCTAAAATCTGATGGGGGCTGCAATTAAATAGAAGTGTGAACCACCATGTAAAAAAAAAAAATATGGTTATAATATTAAATAACAATAATTATAAAATACTGATTTTGGGCTTTTTTTAGACATTCAAACGTACTTTTCTGCATTATACCT
This sequence comes from Girardinichthys multiradiatus, assembly GCF_021462225.1. Classification (NCBI taxonomy): domain Eukaryota; kingdom Metazoa; phylum Chordata; class Actinopteri; order Cyprinodontiformes; family Goodeidae; genus Girardinichthys; species Girardinichthys multiradiatus. Next base: position 30,525,403 of record NC_061808.1, read on the forward strand.
ATGTAAACAAACTTGATTCAGAGTCTTTGTTTCTTATCATAACAGGTAGTTCAAAGGACCCGAAATTTCAGCGTGACACAACTGATAAGATTCAAAAGATTTGAGATCTCTGGAAGGCGTTCGGCAGGAAACCACCAGCGATAGGCACAGGAACCTCTGAGGGCAGACAGATTGGTAAGTGGTTGAGCAGAGAACTAAGAATAATGTCAAATTCAGAGATAAAGCCACAAACCTTTTTAGAATCCATGAGAAACTGAATTCCGGCTCCTCAGTGTGGTCGTATGGTGACAGCGGGTTTGCGTCACACGGGTTATCGGGTTTGCAAACCCAGTGATTGTGCAGAATGCGGTGGTCAGGAAACAGAAACAGGGTCAGAGCTGGGAGGACAGAATCAGGCGACAGGATCCGAGGGAGAGGCTTGAATCGTTGGTCAGGGCACAGAAGCAAAGTCATGAACGCAGAGGCAGATTCTGGCAGACGGAACCAGGGTTAGGCAGAGGGCTTTCTTCCGCCTCTCTGCCTGCTCAGACGCTTTTCTCCTAAGCTCCCTGCTTGCTTGCATTCTTTTACTCCTAACATTTTATCTCTTAGGGTGTATTCATACCAGGAAAGTCCTTTGGTCCTGTTGTTTGGTCCGGACCAAAAGCTAACTTTATTTTTTTCATTAGGTGCGGTTTGTTTTCACATTGTACTTTTTGCAAGTGAACTATTACTTGTAAACAACGCCACGCGGGTGACGATCATGGCTCCCATAGGATAGAAATGGACAGAGCACAGACCCGGAAATCGAGGAAAACAATTGTAGACGTGCTGCGTGCAGCACCTCGGTTCTGGATATTTGTGCCGTTATTACACCTGCAATATTATTGTGAGAGTCAAGAGCAGCTCATTCAAGACAGACTTTGAGACGTTCCATTTAATTTTGTGACCTATGAAAGGCCCCCCAACAAAAAGTTCCTCTTTCTCCTGTTGTGATTATGAATATATTGTTTTATATTAATACTTTAATATTAATAATATTTCGGTCTGTTAAGGGTTTTCCTGTGAATACCAACCCAATAAGGTCGTGGTATTAGGACAAAATTGAAAGGGACGAGCCAAGCTCTGGCATTATTGAACAGCAAAACTCTGTACACACACAGAATGAATTCACACAATTTCTTAAAATACTAAAATTTATAAATAAAAATAAGTCAACTCAAGGTCAAACATATTTCAATCAACAAACTCTTTACTATGGTAAAACTAAACTACCAAGCAAAATGAAAGAATAAGGAAGACTAAAGGTTATGTTAAAGAAATATTATTAAAGGAAATAGTAAAATAATATTTAAGGAAATATTATTTTGAAGAAGAACTAAACCTTTCTGGATAAATGGGGCTTAATGGTGTTTACTTAGTTATCAATTTAGTAAAATAACATTTAGGGAAATATTAATTGCTAGATTGAAAACTAACAACATTTTTGGGTAAATGATCTTTAGCTAACTCAAAGTAGGCAAGCCTGTGTTCTTAGCTGTTAGCGGTTGGACCTAACAAAAGAAAGGTGTAGCTTATCATCACATACCTTTAAAACACCACTAACAAAAGGGTTGAAATGCATAAGCGTGGATGGCATGTTATGGTTGATCTTCTGTGTTTAAAATTACCCTTTGAATAAAGTTTGTCTTAACTTTAAAAAAACAAACACAGAGCACATGTGCTTAACAGCTTATCTGCTAGCGCTAAGATAACTGTGTGTTCAAAACAAACAAAACCAAACGTCATAAAACAAAAAATGTTTAGATTATTTCATTCTAAGCTAAACTCTCCGCCCAAACACTACCTCTTACATGAACCATGCTGAGGAAAACTTGTCCAGGGCAACGAAGTTGAGGAAATCATCCACAATGAACAAAGGGTTAACTTACAGCTAACCTCTGTAGCTGTGGGGTGGGGCGGCTCATTCTGCCGGCCCAGCTGAACTGCACGTTACTGCTGTAGCCATGGTGACGCGGTCCCGTTGTCCTTCCTTCAGACCGGGAAAAACTGCTCCACTCGGCGTTGTAGAGACAGGGTCTCTACTGGGAACTCCCTGGAACACAGTTTGCTTCTGTAGACCTCAGAGAGAAAAGTCAAGCCACACTTGCACCTTAATTACCCCCGTTCATGAATGAATACCGAATACACAAACAGCAATTCATTCCTACTTAATTTAATGCATATGATTGCGTGATCGTATCACACTCTTGGATCCAGTTTGAAGAGTTCTATCTGTTTGCCAGCAAAGAGACATTAGCGCGCTGTGTCTCTCCTTCCAGCTTTGCTGGGGACCTCGTGGAAGATGTCAGTTTGTTGCAAAGTGGGGTTTTTATTCAAAAAGTGACATCACAGGAGCTGTTACACGTGTTCCTGGCTGTGCTAGGAGTAGGTTAATGCGATTTATTTTGAAAGTTCCAGAAATGTTCTTACTGGCCTTCAATGTTGTAACCCATGGCTGGGGTCCCAACACTCCAGATCCAGCATTGTGACAGAAAGTCTTACAGAATCTGGGAGGAAGAAGTCTACCGCACCACTGGTCGCAGAATCAGACTTTTCATGAATTCTCGAAAGTGCATCAGGTTTGATGTTCATGGTCCCAGGTTGAGAAGTTAAAACGTCCAAAAAATAAGGCTCACCTGGCTTGTCAGGGGTTGAGTCTCTTGGCCGACTTGAGGTACTCCAGGTTCTTGTGATCTGTCCAAACAATCAATGGTTCCTTTGCTCCTTCTAGCCAGTGCCTCCATTCCTCCAAAGCAAGCTTGACAGCAAGCAGTTCACAATGCCCCACGTCATAGTTACGCTCTGCTGTACATAAAGTCCTTGATAAAGAAGCACAAGGATGAACACAACCATCCGTGGATCTTTGGGTGAGAACAGCTTCTACCCCAGTATTAGAGGCATCGACCTCCACAAGTAACTGTCTTTCAGGGTCAGGAATGCGCACAACAGGTGCTGTGGTAAACAGAGACTTTAATCTGGTGAATGCTCTTTCGGCTTGGTTGTTCCACTCAAAACGGACCTTAGAAAATGTAAGTGCTTGGAAAGGAGAGGCAACCTGACTGTAATTTCGGATGAAGCGGCGGTAAAAATTTCCAAAACCCAGAAACCTTTGAAGTTGTTTGTGGTCTGATGGAGTGGGCCACTCAGAAACGGCTATGGTTTTGATGGGGTCTATGGTGACTTGGTTAGATGAAATAACAAAACCCAAAGAAGAAGTACAAGTAGTTCTCTGCCTTTACAAAAAGGTGATTCTGGAGGAGACAAAGGAGAACAGATTGGACATGTAGCTTATGGTGAAGCTTGTGGGACGTTGACTAACGCCTGAAAAACTCCTGGAGCGTTAGTCAAACCCAAATGGCAAGACTAGATATTCATAATGTCCAGTTGGAGTGTTGAATGCGGTCTTCCATTCATCCCCCTTACTGATGCGGACAAGGTGATAGGCATTCTGGAGATCCAGTTTAGTGAAGTACTTCGCCCCCTGGATAAGGTCAAAAGCAGAGTTCATTAGTGGAAGACAATAACGGTTCTTTACAGTTATATCATTAAGGCCTCTGTAGTTGATACATGGTCTCACACACGGCTTTCGATAATCTGGCACTGGTTGTCTGTCAGAGAGCTGTATATAAAGGCAGAAGCACAGGTGGAGCAGATGAGGAGTATGTAGGGAGCTGGCTGGGAAGGAGCAGGTGAAACCAATCATCCTAAAAGCTGCAGCACAGAGCAGGCAGAAAGAGACAACCAGTACAGAATCATAACACTTATAGTAAATTTGTATTTGGAAAACAAGCCTTAGACTAAATAATAGAATAAAATGGGATATATCTTTTCATCAAGAAAGTTATGTTTTGATTTGTAGTCATCGGTGTTTCTTTTTTGCTGCTCTGAGGTTTACTGCTCTGAGGTTTTCTTGTTGGCTATTTGCTTTAAAGTCAGTCACCTGTTTTATATATCTATATCTTTATATATCTGTTTTATAAGTCAATATACTCTAGCTAAAAATAGTTTGAAAAATCAGAAAATAAGATCTTCAGTCTCAGCAGTGAGGTCAATTTAAGGTCAATGTCTGTAAAAAAATGACTATTTTAATATATTTAAAAAAAATCTTTTTAACAGATGTGTAAGTCCAAGGCTGGAGGAAAATAATATTGTAACGTTACGCTATGTCATCTAAGCACCAGACAGGAATTTTGCTATCAACACTGTTTATTTGAGTCACATTGTGAGTGGGTCGGATATCTATCTGCTGCTCCTCCAACTTTACCTCATTCCTCAGCATAGTCAGACTTCATGTCACTGAGCTGTGAGAAGGGCCGCTACCAATAGGTCTAGGCGTAATTTGTTGTTTAAGCTTCTGACACCAGTGTAATGTTCCGCCATGTCACCCAAGCACCAGACAAGAGTTTTGCAATCAACACTGTGCATAACACAACAGCTCTCACAGGGTACACCTGCTCACTCTAGCTCCCGCCAGCAGCAACCCTCCTCCCTAGAGCTAAGGGGGAATTGCATGGCCTCTAAAAGGAGCCAACCTGTCTCTGTGCAGGACCACTTTCCTGCCTCTAGGTGGGAACTGTGCTCTATAAACCACTTCCCCAACTCGTTTCAGGACACTACAGGGTCCAACCCAGTTGCTGTCCAGCTTAGGACACCGTCCTTTTTTCCTCTTCGGGGTGTAGACCCACACCAGGTCTCCCGCACGGAACTGTCTCCCTTTCTTAGTCAGGTCGTAGTTCTTCTTTTGACACAGCCCTGCCTTCGCCAGCTAGTCCTGAGCATACGAATGCGCCGACTCCAGTCAGTCCTGCAGCTTCCTCGCATAGCTTTGACCTGGTGGTGCATCTGAAGCATCAGGAGGCTTCCCAAAAGCCAGTTTAGCAGGGGTCCTTGGTTCTCTCCCCAACATGAGCAGGGCAGGCGTACACTGGGTGGAGTCCCGGACTGCCGACCTGTAATCCATGAGGATGAGTGGAAGGTGAGTTACCCAGTCACGCTAATGTTCTGACGTGATGATGGCTCACTGCTGGCCCAGTCTCCTATTAAACCTTCCTACCAGGCCATCACTCAGGGGGTGGAGTGGTGTGGGTCTTGTGAATTTCAAGGCGCTCGCATATAGCTGCACACTGGACTCAAAATTCTGGCCTTGGTCACTGTGAAGGACCCCTGCTGTTCCAAACTGGCTGAACATCCCCTCCACTAATTCGTTGGCCACCGTCTCCGCCTCCTGGTCTGGGACGTCGTATGCTTCCGGCCACTTGGTAAAATAGTCCATAACAGCAACAACATAGCGGTTTCCCTTATCAGTACAGGGAAATGGCTCCATGATCTCCACAGCCACTCGCTCCATCGGAGCGCCTGCCCATTGCTGCTGAAGTGGGGGACGGGACTGGTCCGGCAGACCTCTGTGGGCGGCACAGGAGTCACAGCTGCGACAGGAATCCTCCGTATCTCTACGCTGCTAACCCCAACACTAACGCTGGCGCAGGCGGCGAAGGGTCTTTGTCACATCAAAGTGGCCAGAGCCTCTACTCCCATGACAGGCTTCCAGCACAGCCAGCCTTAGCGACCTGGGCAGCACAACTTGCCATCTCTCTTCACCAGTGGCAGGATCTTTCCAGCCACGCTGCAGCACTCCCCTGTCCAACCTGAGACCATCGAACTTGACCCACAGGCCCTTGGTGGTGATAGAGAGCCCGGTAACAACCTCCCAGTTAGGTTGCTGTTCACTCTCAAGCCACTGTAATACTGGCAGCAGATCAGTGTCTTGCTCCTGCAGGGCCCTCCATTCTGCTGTGTCCACCACCAGGAGTGTCCTGCAGGGTAGCTGTGTGGGATTATCTGTTGCTGTGAGTTCGCCTTCTTTCTCTTTTCGTTTCTCACAATAGCGGCAGCCTGTTGCAGCAGATGGGTGGTGGGATAGTGCATCCGCATTCAAATGATGTGCCGCTGCTCTGTACTCCACAGTGAAATTAAAGGTCTGAAGCTCCTCAGCCAGCGAGCCACTGGCCCCTCTGGTTCTCTGAATGACATCAGCCACTGGAGGGCAGCATGATCAGTCCTGATGATAAGTGTCTCACCACAGCCAGGAGCTCCCGCAGTGTGACACAATAATGTCGTTTACTCTTATTCAGGACCCGGCTGAAGTACGTCACCAACTTCTCACCCTCAGGTCCGACTTGCGACAACACAGCTCCCAGCCCCACATTAATGGCATCCGTGTCCAGGACAAATGGTAGAGTGGTGTCAGATAGGGCAAGGATTGGGGATTCTGTCAGGGATCTGCGTAGGGTGTCAAATGCCTGCTGACAGTCCTGGGTCCAGCCGAAGTCACAGTCCTTCTGTAGCAGGCAAAAGAGTGGTGCAGCCTTTCACGAACCTCCTGTAATATGATGCCAGTTCCAGGAAGCGTTTTAGTTGCACTTGGCCCTCAGGAGTGGGCCAATCCTTAATGGTCCGCACTTTTTCCTTCAAAGTGCTGATGCCCTCCCTACCCAACTTGTGACCAAGGAACTCCACGTCCCTCCTCATGAAGTGGCACCTGTCCGGGTGTAGCTTAAGGCCTGTGGCCCTCACCCTCTCCATCACCTGTCTCAGGGTATCCAAGGTGGTTTCAAAAGAGGTCCCATGCACCAGGAGGTCATCCAGGTAGACCAGACACTGCTGTGTTGGGACACCAGCCAACGCACCGTCCATAAGTCTCTTAAAGGTGGCCGGGGCATTACACAGACCAAACCTCAGGACCCTGAATTGCCACAGTCCCCTGTTCGTGCAAAAGGCCATCTTTGGTCTGGAATCTGGGGACAGTGGCTCCTGCCAGTAACCACTTGGCAAGTCCAGGTTGGAGAACCAAGAAGACCCTGCCACCAGGTCGAGAGACTCATCGATTCTGCGAAGGGGGTAAGTGTCTTTTTTAGTAACTTTATTAAGTGGCCTGTAATTCAGGCAGAAACGCATACGTGAACTGTTCTTCTTGTGCACCATCACCACAGCAGATGCCCAGGGGCTCTCAGATGGCTCTATGATGCCCATCTTTAGCATCTCACACAGTTCTCAGTCAGCAGCCTCCTGATGAGCCAGAGGGAGATGACGAGGGCACACTTTAACAGGACCCTCTCTCCTCCCGTAAGTAATAGACAGCTTTTTCCAGCACCCCACCAATGGCTCGCAAAACGTTCAGCCCCAACCTGGACGTCAGCCACCCAGGCTGCAAAAGGCATGGTCAGGTCCTCAACCTTAAACTGAAACATCCCCCTCCTTTTTATGGGGGCACCAGTCACTGTCTCAAGCAGCACATCGGTTGTTTGCATGGGAGTACCAGCCAGAATGATGTCAGGTCAGACCAGTGTTGCGTTGGACCCTGTGTCGAGGAGTGCTGTGCAGGATACCCCACCAACCATCACCGGAACGTGGCAAAAGTCACCAACCCGGGTCCAACCTACAGCAACGACAACGCCCAGTGATGATGGGGTTGGTGTGGGGCTGTCAGTCTTCACGGCTCATGTACTCCCACCTGCATGGGCCCCTGACAGTTTCCCTGCGCCACTGTAAACCTTGGAAGCAGTCTGATGAGATGTCCAGCCTGTCCACATCTCCACCAGCTTTGTGATCGGCAGCGAGGTCCAGCGCAAGGAGGAGGTGACTGAAGGGCAGCCGTCTGGATCATCTCGAGCTTTCCCCCCAGCCCTGTGCAGCGGCTCTCCAGGTGGTTTCCGTCTGTTGTGAAACTCTGACCTCAGTAGTACAGGTTGGTTATACTGCCCAAACCGTCTCTGAAGTGTCCCAACTAGAGCAGTATAGTCTCTCCTCTCTCTTTCACTCAGTAGCAGCAGGCATGTCGCTGCATCCTCACACAGGCACAGAGCTCATTGCAGTGCTTTATGTTCCTCAGACCAGCCAGCGGCAACAGCTAAAAGTGCAAACTGGGCAATGAACACTTCCCACAGTGTCTTGCCACTGAACTTGGTTGTGTTAATGTTTACCGTAGCCGGCTGTCCATGGGCGCCATCATCATTGTTTGCGCCCTGTCACGGTGTGTCACATTACGTCAGCTCCGTCCCGCCGAAATGGCGATCATGGCGCAAACAGCCCCTCAGCCAGGACAACCCCTGGGAGAAGCCAGCCTCAGCAGCCAGCTGGGGCATCACTTCCCTCACACTGTGAGTCGGTCGGATATCTATGTGCTGCTCCTCCAACTTTACCTCGTTCCTCAGCATAGCCGGACATTGTGTCACTGAGCGGTGAGGAGGGCCGCTGCCAATAGGTCTAGGCGTAGTTCGTAGTTTAAGCTTCTGACACCAGTGTAACGTTCTGCTATGTCACCCAAGCATCAGACAGGAGTTTTGCTATAAACATGGTGCATAACACAACACCTCTCACAGGGTACAGCTGCTTGCTCTAGCTCCCGCCAACAGCAACCCTGCTCCCTAGGGCTAAGGGGGATGGTCCCACAAAATTAAAGTGAAAAAACACACTACAGGCATTTCTTTGCCACCCCACACCATTACTGACGCACTGCCAAACCGGTCATGCTGAAGGATGTTGCAGGCAGCAGATCACTCTCCACGGTGTCTCCAGACTCTGTCACGTCTGTCACATGTGCTCAGTGTGAACCTGCTTTCATCTGTGAAGAGCTCAGAGCGCCAGTGGCGAATTTGCCAATTCTGGTGTTCTCTGGCAAATGCCAAGCGTCCTGCATGGTGTTGGGCTGTAAGCGCAACCCCCATTAGTGGACGTCGGGCCTTCATACCATCCTCATGGAGTCGGTTTCTAACCGTTTGTAGAGACACATGCACATCTGTGGCCTGCTGGAGGTCATTTTGCAGGGCTCTGGCAGTGCTCCTCCTGTTCCTCCTTGCACAAAGGCGGAGGTAGCGGTCCTGCTGCTAGGTTGTTGCCCTCCAACGGCCTCCTCCACATCTCCTGTTGTACTGGCCTGTCTCCTGGTAGTGCCTCTAGGCTCTGGACACTACGCTGACAGACACAGCAAACCTTCTTGTCACAGCTCGCATTGATGTGCCATCCTGGATGAGCTGCACTACCTGAGCCACTTGTGTGGGTTGTGGAGTCCATCTCATGCCACCACAAGTGTGAAAGCACCACCACCTGTTGTCAATTCCATTTGCACAACAGCATGCGAAATTGATTGTCAATCAGTGTTGCTTCCTAAGTGGACAGTTTGATTTCACAGTAGTTTGATTTACTTGGAGTTATATTGTGTTAAGTGTTCCCTTTATTTTTTTGAGCAGTGTATATCTCTCTCTCTCTCTCTCTATATATATATATATATATATATATATATATATATATACACCAGAACATGATTACTGTATGCAGGCAAGTATAATATTATAGATGTATTGATGTTTGAGGGGGATAACTAATTGTAATATTTTGTGAGCACCATCTTCTAATTCTGCATATGTCTGATTACATCTTAGTGATGTGGTCCAGTCAGCCTTTTAAACTTGATGGATGATGACGTGGACAGCGGAAACAGGCATCACAAACATCTGCAGACCACCTGTGTGATGCTTTGCTCACCATCCAGAAAGACAAAACACATATTAAATTAAACATACCAGATAGTACAAAATACGTTTTAAGCATTTTTTGGCACTGCAACTCTTAAAAATAGTGCCATACCTTGAGACTCCAAACTACCCTATGCCTATTGCGTGTGTGCACACATCAGGATGGCACTTCATGCGACATTACCGGAGCAGAGAACACCATAGAGAGACAGAAATGACAGGTCGCTGTGAAAATAGGATGCATAACATCAGGCTATTTAGTTAGTTTAATAAAAGTTTTAAAGGAAAGGTAAGTGACTTATGTTGTGATCTGTTGGTGTTATAGACAGAAAATACGATTAACTTGGCCGTGAAGGTAGCGAAGATGCACTAATGTGTAGGTTCTTGGCTGGTACTTGTTGCTTTGTTTATTGTTAATTATTACCGTAAGTGTCATAATATTAAAATGTCCACTGACAGTTGAGGTGGTCAGCAAAATGAAATAAAAATAACAGAGAAGCAAATATGTTGTTTGTGTTACACATGACACACACCGTTTGGAGACAGCGGGGATTATGCCAGTAGGGATTTAAATCCCTTTTATTGGTGTCCCTGTAGTTAGATAATGAATGACAACACATTTATCTCATTAGAGAAGTTGTATACAGATTTCAGAATTATAGTGTAATTAGCTTAATGGACTCATTTGTAATTCAAAATGTGATTTTTATCCTTTATTTTTTTTTTGTATTTATTCATTGCCTAATATGTCATTGTGCAGACCTGAGAAATAACTACGCTTTCTGAGATATAATGAATAAAATGCTTGATTAAACTAAAAATGAAAAATGAAAATGAAACAGAGAAATAGGTTAGAGCATCAATTGCTAATTGCTGATAAACTAACAGCACAACCAATTTAAAAGCAGATAGTTTGCAAAACAATAACAACCACATAGACTACTTCAACGTGCTCTAATTTAGACAAATGTCATTTGGCCAAAATATACTTTCGGTCCAGACCACTTGAAGGAGATGGAACGCTGCGCTATGTCATTTTGGTCAAACAACACGATCCTCAGTGTTCTGTTCTACAGCATCTGATTTGGATTCTCTCATAAAAGCACCTTTTGTTTTAAAATGTTTACATTTACGTTTTCCTGCAGATCCACGACAGTAGAAAATGTATGTTATGTGTCTAAGTTTCACAGATACAGTACTGTGCAAAGGTTTTAGGTAGGTATGGAGAAAATGCTGTAAACAAAGAATGCTTTCAGAAATATATATGTTTATTTTTATCAATTTACAAAATGCTAAGTGAGCGAACCCAAACATGCAGCCAAAGTCAATAAGAACTATCTTCAGCATAAAAAAGAACAAGAATTACTGGAGGTGATGGTATAGCCCCCACAGAACCCTGTTCTCAACATCATCAAGTGTGTCTGGGAATACATGAAGACTGAAGGATGTGAGAAAGCCTACATCCACAGAAGATCTGTGGTTAGCTCTCCAAGATGTTTGAAACAACCTACCAGCCGAGTTCCTTCAAAAAATGTGTGCAAGAATTGATGCTGTTCTCAAGGCAAAGGGGGGTCACGCCAAATATTGATTTGATTTAGATTTCTCTTTTGTTAATTTACTGCATTTTGTTGATTGATGAAAACAAATGATTAACACTCAAATGTTTGAAAGCATTCTTTGTTTACAGCATTTTTTTCACACCTCCCTAAAACGTTTGTACACTACTGTACATCCAATAATACATGAAGGTGGACTGGCGACCTCTCCGGGGTGTACCCCGCCTCCCGCCCATAGACTGCTGGAGATAGGCACCAGCTTCCCCACACCCCACAATGGCAGAAGCGGTATAGAAAATGACTGACTGGCTGACAGACATATTATTACATCCCTTGGCACCAATTTAGAGCAGGCCAATTCAAAAATGTGAATCGTAGAATCAACATGCCTTTAACAATTGTAGGAATGCGGGCGACATTTCTAAATGACAATCAATTCGAACAAAGGTACAATAAAACAAAGGGGGTATATATTATTCAGATGTGCCACCACTTTGCAGAGGTCCGAGAGAAGACCGAAAACGTCATCCACAGCTGGAAGGAAGAAACAAACAGCACACAAAACACCAAGGCTTGAACCTACTGCAACACCAGTGTCACTGTCCACACTGGATCTTAACATCAGGATGGTCTGAGAAGGTGCGTACCATTATAGAAGCTGAATCCCCCCTTGTACCCCTAGCTCCAGATTCAGCACCTTGGTGCTCAATTGAAATTTGTAGCTGAATATACAGGTCCTTCTCAAAATATTAGCATATTGTGATAAAGTTCATTATTTTCCATAATGTCATGATGAAAATTTAACATTCATATATTTTAGATTCATTGCACACTAACTGAAATATTTCAGGTCTTTTATTGTCTTAATACGGATGATTTTGGCATACAGCTCATTAAAACCCAAAATTCCTATCTCACAAAATTAGCATATTTCATCCGACCAATAAAAGAAAAGTGTTTTTAATACAAAAAACGTCAACCTTCAAATAATCATGTACAGTTATGCACTCAATACTTGGTCGGGAATCCTTTTGCAGAAATGACTGCTTCAATGCGGCGTGGCATGGAGGCAATCAGCCTGTGGCACTGCTGAGGTCTTATGGAGGCCCAGGAGGCTTTGATAGCGGCCTTTAGCTCATCCAGAGTGTTGGGTCTTGAGTCTCTCAACGTTCTCTTCACAATATCCCACAGATTCTCTATGGGGTTCAGGTCAGGAGAGTTGGCAGGCCAATTGAGCACAGTGATACCATGGTCAGTAAACCATTTACCAGTGGTTTTGGCACTGTGAGCATGTGCCAGGTCGTGCTGAAAAATGAAATCTTCATCTCCATAAAGCTTTTCAGCAGATGGAAGCATGAAGTGCTCCAAAATCTCCTGATAGCTAGCTGCATTGACCCTGCCCTTGATAAAACACAGTGGACTTCTGGCATTTTGTCATTTCCTTCTCCCCAGTCTTCCTCCAGACTCTGGCACCTTGATTTCCGAATGACATGCAGAATTTGCTTTCATCCAAAAAAAGTACTTTGGACCACTGAGCAACAGTCCAGTGCTGCTTTTCTGTAGCCCAGGTCAGGCGCTTCTGCCGCTGTTCCTGATTCAAAAGTGGCTTGACCTGGGGAATGCGGCACCTGTAGCCCATTTCCTGCACACGCCTGTGCACGGTGGCTCTGGATGTTTCTACTCCAGACTCAGTCCACTGCTTCCGCAGGTTCCCCAAGGTCTGGAATCGGCCCTTCTCCACAATCTTCCTCAGGGTCCAGTCACCTCTTCTCGTTGTGCAGCGTTTTCTGCCACACTTTTTCCTTCCCACAGACTTCCCACTGAGGTGCCTTGATACAGCACTCTGGGAACAGCCTATTCGTTCAGAAATTTCTCTCTGTGTCTTACCCTCTTGCTTGAGGGTGTCAATAGTGGCCTTCTGGACAGCAGTCAGGTCGGCAGTCTTACCCATGATTGGGGTTTTGAGTGATGAACCAGGCTGGGAGTTTTAAAGGCCTCAGGAATCTTTTGCAGGTGTTTAGAGTTAACTCGTTGATTCAGATGATTAGGTTCATAGCTCGTTTAGAGACCCTTTTAATGATATGCTAATTTTGTGAGATAGGAATTTTGGGTTTTCATGAGCTGTATGCCAAAATCATCCATATTAAGACAATAAAAGACGTGAAATATTTCAGTTAGTGTGCAATGAATCTAAAATATATGAATGTTAAATTTTCATCATGACATTATGGAAAATAATGAATTTTATCACAATATGCTAATATTTTGAGAAGGACCTGTATGCTGCTTGTCATTCTCCCAAGCCAATTCCTTCTAGGGAAAATATTTATGGTCAGATGAAATTAAGATTGAGCCATTCTTCAAACAATAATCCAACTGTTAGGCATAGTGGTGGCAACGTCATGCTGTGGGGGTCTTATGTTGCTGGAGTTATTAGGACATTGCACAAAGTGGATGGAACAACGAAGAACTGGTTTTTGGTTAATTTTTCCTGTAATTTAAACTTTATTGTCCAATATTGAGGGGATCTCAGTCCAAGAATTTAATTACCTACAACAGTGAGAACATACCACTGTGAATGCTGGGACATTAATAATGCATAGCATTTTTCTTGGAAACATAGAGTATCTGTCAGTGTGGTCCAACTGCTTCTCTCTAGTCCTCACCTCGTTTGTAAAACACTGCAATCATTGCAGGGGATCTGCTGGGGAAAAAGAAACCATCAAACTATTGTTTCAACCTTTCTTTTCCTCCCGCTGATTTCTGCATGTGCTGCTACCTCTGCTCTGACAGAAAGTGTGTTTCAAACTCACCTGTCAGGGTCGATTGACAGGCAGAAAGGTGTTCGTGTGTGTGTGTGTGTGTGTGTGTGTGTGTGTGTGTGTGTGTGTGTGAGTGAAAGAGAGAGAGCGAGTAGATACTGGATGCAGCGGGATGATTGGCAGGTTAGTACCTCAGAGTGGCGCATAATTGTCATTCCTGTTGATGGGATGGCCTAGCTGGTATCTGCCACTGATGCAAACCTGTTATTTAAAACTTTTTTTTTTTTGTTCTTGCATCTAAATACTATTATGGTCACAGCCTTCAATAGAATAACTGACACTGATTGATATATGAAAAATATGATATGTTCTTTGAAGTGCATCACATTCTGCAGTTACCTCTAACATTATGCAAAAACACTATATCTTTAAGCTAAACAGAAATAGATCAACATTCAACCATGCCATTTTGCCACAGAAACCTCTTTGTTTTGGCCGTCAAACATATTATAAATTCAGTAGTAATAAAAAGGCTGAGCAACAGGGCAAAGCTGGTCGTTCTGCAGCACCCCAGCAGCCTGATTATGAAATTGCAGACAGGTGTGCAATCTGCAGCTGGCGGCCACACCCTCCATCAGAGATCATCAGTTTGGAAAAATCTCAGCACCACTCACATTCACACACCAGGATCATGACACTCACAGTATTTTATCATAAACAAAGCTAAATTAGTCTCTTTGTTGTTACAAAGGGAATTACAGGATATATAAATGTGTGCAGCTTTAGGTATTTCTTGTGGTTTTTAGAAGCAGAAAAACCTTTAAGAATAACTCACAACTAATCAATTATAACAGACAGGCCAGCACTTTATTTAAAAGATTTTACAGTATTACAACATGAGTAAAATGCACTATTATTCTTTTTTTCTTGTGGGAAAACTATCAGTCCAGACAGCCAATGTGATTAGGCATCACTGTTTCAGATAGGCTGCATTTATTAAGGTATTTCATATGATTTATTTCGAACCAATTTGATTCATTAAACACAAAAAATTGTTTTCATTTTTCAAAGTCAACATTTACTTGCCTAGCACAATCCCATATTTCCTCAGTCAGCCTGTTTCCAATCTGTAAACATAAAATTAGCATTATACATGACTGTCCTCTCCAACTGGCTGGAGGTGCAGCTCAAGGATCGCCGGTTGGACATTTGTCTGTCGCATTTGACAGACCTTCTGCGCCGCGCTGTGACGTAATTGGCCCACAAGTACGCACTTGGAAGGATCCAGCCCCTGAATTAGGAAACAGTCTCGGCCTGCACATGGATCCTCCTCCTTCCTGTTTATTGACCAATAGGAGAGGAGCTGGAGAGAAGAAGGCAGCCCTCCTCATTTGCATAATGAAGGAGAAACGCATACGGTAAAGGAAAAAGACGAGACGAGGAAATGTAAAAAGAACAAAGGCATGTGTAAGGAAAAGGAAAATATATACATTTCTTGATGAAAATGCATGTCTAAGGAAAAGGAAAAACAAAATATATATATTTCTGCTTTTATTTTTAATTTTGTCAGGATCGGTCCTCCATACTAGTGTACTTTTGAACTGCCAGCCCCCTCTCTAAGTCTCCTTGTTCCCACTCTGGGTGGTTCTCAATTTTCCTACTGCTCCACTCACATTGGGAAAAAGGATCTCAGATCCAAGTGGAAAGGTTCTCGTCCTCAGACAATCAACAGGATCTTCCGCTCACCTTAGAGTCCTCCACTGCTTAAAGCACAGTAAGCCAGCACAGTTCTGTAATCAAATTTAAAGATCAATTCTCATTCCTACTCCTGCTCCATCTAATCTCAGCTTTCTTCCTCCGGATCCTGCAGAGGCCATTTTACAAAAGACTTCATTATTATTCAGTTTGTCCTTTTATTGTAAATTCTATTACGTAAGAGCCTCTGAATCCTGAGTTTGATTCTGAATGTGGGTCAGGAAACCTTCCAGAAACATGACAACAACAGGACAAACCAAAACCTGCTGGACTAGAGACGTTTGTCCCACATTTTTTTAAGAAAGCAGCTAAGATCATTGCAGCACAGATCTCGTGGATTTTTTATCTATTTCTTCAAACTGGTGTGCTGTCCCAGGACCGGAAATCTGATGGTATCATACCACTATTTAAAAGGGTTGATTGCTCAGCTCTGAATTGCTACACTCATTACCATTTTGCCTTGTTTCTCCAAAACCTTAGAAAATTGCTCAAGGAGCAGCTCATATACCATCTGGAGACTTCTAATGTTCTTAATCCGTTGGAGTCTGGCTTTAGGTCTCGACACTGCATCACCGCTACAGTCAAAGGTACTCAATGATGTCATTTGTACCATTGACAAAAACCACTGTGTACATGTATTTATCATTCTGCCAAAGGCTTTTGATTCTGAATACTGTTGAACAGACTAAAGCATATAGAACTCTCAAAGAGGTGTCTGGAGTGGTTTTGCTGTTTCTGCTGTGATCGTCAACAATGTGTGAAGTGGAGGGTCTTCTCTCTGATTTCCTACCCCTGATCAAAGGTGTCCCCAAATGCTGGGTAGCATACTAGGTTCTACACTCAATATCTGTACTAATGACATCCTCCTTTCACAGATTCCCATGTATATGCTGTTGACACTACTATCTATTTCCAATGCCTCTCTGACTATTGCATTGTCCTTATGGCAGACCTACGGTGGCCGGGGGGTGCAAAACACTTTTACAAGTACCGAAACAAATTTACATTTCAGAAAACAAATTTACATTTCAGAAAACACTTTTACGTTTCAGAAAACAAATTTACATTTCAGAAAACAAATTTACATTTCAGAAAACACTTTTACATTTCAGAAAACAAATTTACATTTCGGAAAACAAATTTACATTTCAGAAAACACTTACATTTCAGAAAACACTTTTACATTTCAGAAAACAAATTTACATTTCAGAAAACAATTTAACAAGATGCGAAACAAATTTACATTTCAGAAAACAAATTTACATTTCAGAAAACAAATTTACATTTCAGAAAACACTTTTACATTTCAGAAAACAAATTTACATTTCAGAAAACAATTTAACAAGATGCGAAACAAATTTACATTTCAGAAAACAAATTTACATTTCAGAAAACAAATTTACATTTCAGAAAACAAATTTACATTTCAGAAAACAAATTTACATTTCAGAAAACACTTTTACATTTCAGAAAACAAATTTACATTTCAGAAAACACTTTTACATTTCAGAAAATCAACCGGAAAGGGAATGTACCAACGTCGAGGCTGACCCGGAAGTCAGCCTCAGGGCTGCATCCTTCGAAGGCCGTATTCGTAGGCCGATTACGTTACAGCGCGGCGAGGAAGGCTGTCCCAATTCATGAATCATTCCGAGCAAATGCTGCCGACAAATGTGTCCTTATTTTGCCCAATTTGAAGGATGCGTTGTGAATATCCTTCGCGGCCCATCATTTCCCATCATTCATTGCGGGTCGAAGCGGATTGGTCAAGCAGGGGAAGCCATGGCGGACCATAGCAACAAAAGCTGTGAGTAAATTGTGGAAAATTACACTTTCTGTGACACAAATTAAGTTCTGCAATGTTTTTAGTGCGGGAATATAACTATGTAGACGTGAAATATCTGCTTGATTTATCTAGACATCGCTTAATTTCAAATGTGCTCCGATGTGTTCGAAGTTTTTCGTTCCCGGCGTAGTAACCGGCTCGCCTCGCCAGCCCTACCGGCGGTGAGGCGAGCTAGCCCGGTAGAGATCTGACCGGACTATCGGCACTAAGCTCCCGCTGGCAGTCATCACAGTGAACGTTTAACACAAGTGATTTCTAACAGTTTATGTTATTATTTTAATTGTTACTGAAAATCGATTTAATATTTCAGGTGATATTAAGGTTAACCAGAATAAATGGACAGTTTTATGTAATCCAACTGTATCGCTGGAGAGTGTGATTGAGAATAAATAAGCTTTTCAATATTAATTTTTAATGAAGAAATGTGCTACATGTTTTAAAAGTTTATTTATAATTCAGTTAGCATTATAATTTCTGATTCCAGGTAAACCCGACGAGGAATACACCTCCAAATGTAAGTGAATCTCAGTAAAGAAGTTAAAAGTTTGAAAGAGCTTGTTTTAGACATTTGCATAGAAATATTTTCTTCAAATTAAGACAAATGTGAAATTAAAAAAGGCTTTATTTTTGCTCTGATATTAAGCAAGATGTTTTTTTTTTGGTATTTTCATTTTTTTTTTTTAGGTACAAAGCAGCAAACGGGACAGTTTATTAAGCTCAGGGTTGAGAACCACCACCTTTTTACTGGAGCTAAAAACTCAGCCACCGTGGCTTGGAGGTACAATAACAACATTATTTGCAGTCAGTTTCTGTCCAGTTTCAATAACTCCTATCTTTCTAACTTTCATAAATATCCATCCAGGGATTAACATACTTCTTTCAGTTTAGGACAATTCTGGAGAAGATGGACCAACAGGGGAAGGTCACCTCCTTTGCAGGACAAAACAAAGTGGGACAATAAAAAAAAAAAAAAAAAAAGAATATAAAGTATGTTCAGACGTTCTCATGTCACACACAAATAAAAAAATATTTCTAAAAGTCTTGTTGGTTTGTTTAGTCAATTTTTATTTTTTTTTAAATTCCATCCAACTTTAGGATTGTAAGTATCCAGGGTCAGGAGAGGGAGTCAGTGAAAAGCCCACTGCTGCTACTTGGCCCTGGTTTGTCTTTATGGATGAGGTGTTGGGACAGAGGTCTTCCACAACACCTCCTGTCCTAATTGCCTCCATCCCTGAGGACACTCCCGGGCCAAGCAGAGCGGTGGGCAACCAGATGGAGAAGGAAGACAGTGAGCCAGCAGGAAGGGGTCAGAAAAGAAAGAGGAAAGAGGGACAGAGATGATGGAGTTGATCAGGGAGGACATGAGGGCACAGAGAGAAGCAGAGGAGAAGAGGGCACAGAGAATGGACAGACTGTTTTCCAAAGAATGGCACCAAAATAAGATGCTACATAAGAAATATTAAGTTTTGTTCAGATTGTTTCTTAAAATTTTAAGGTGTTCTAATAAATTTCAAAATTGTTTTTGTCACTAGTTATTTCCATTTGATCTAACAATACATCAACTTCATTTAAAGTTATAAACAGAATTTATTATGAAAAATACAAACAGCGCTTTAAACAGAATGGGGGAAGAAAACATTCAAACAGATCAAGATTACAAGACAAAAGGCATCAAATAAAACTATGTACAAGTATTTACAATGGTGACAGCAGGATCAACCTGAGTGACCGGTTCCTGGAAAAACCTCTTCAACAGAACAAAAAGGCAGATGTCTTTCTGAACAGAAAGTCTCTGGCGGTGTGGCTAAATCTCTCACAAGGTCAGAGACTTGGATGGGATGCTGCATCTGTGGTTTGTCTTTCTGGATGGTGAGCGAAGCATCACACAGGTGGTCTGCAGATGTTTGTGATGCCTCTCTCCGCTGTTCACGGTATCGTCCATCAAGTGGGTTTAAAGGGCTGGCTGAATTGACGGCTGCCACATCACTAAGAGGTAATCGGAAAAATGCAGAATTAGAAGATGGTGCTCACAAAATATTACAATTAGTTATACACCTCAAAAATTAATCACATCTATAATATTATACTTGGCTGACAAAGTAGTCATGTTCTGGTGGTACCTCCTCCAGGGCGGACACCTCAGCTGAAAGCTGGTCCTGCCAGAGAGCAACGCTGACTGCCTCAGTCCAAACCTCACCCTCATCCTCTTCTACAGCCTCCTCTGGGTCATCCTCTGGGGCCATGACATGCCCAGCACCAAGGCTGATGTTGTGGAGGATGGCGCATGCTATTATGACCTGAAAACAATTTAAAAGAGGGTGCATATATGTGTATATATTATGTATAATGTATATATAAAATGGATCTAGGTCAAGACTTACGTGAGGTACAAAGGTGTCGTGCACCTCCAGCGCTTGCAGGAAGATGGCCCTGAATCTGGTTTTCATCATTCAAAAAACACGCTCTATTATAGAACGTGTTTTTGGAATGATGGCTGTTAAAGCGCTGGGCTCCCACACCTTGTCTTGTCCTCTTGTAGGGAGTGATGAGGGGGAGTGGATATTGGAGGCATGGGTACCCTCCATCAGCAAGGATAAAATGCCCTGGAGGAGGATAAACTGTATAGTGGGCTGTGGCGGAGCACCCTAGAGTCATGCACTGACCCAGGCCAGCCCACATACGTGTCAATAAAATGGCTCTCAGAAACTGCCAGCAGGATTATGGAAGGGAAGAGTTTCCTGTTCCTGTAGCACTGACCATCAAGGCTGCTTGGACACCTGAAGTGGATATGGCAGCCGTCAATTGCACCCACAGCTTTAAGAAAAACTCCGGCGTGCTAGCCCTGCAAACTCACCGGACACTGCCTTAAGTCCTCAGGGGTCTTTAGAAGGTAGATGACCTGGTGACGAATAGTCACCATCTCCTCTGTAACTCTGTGGACGATGCGATGGACAGTAGAGCGAGGCATCCCAAACACTCGGCAGACCACTCTGTAGGATGTGCCACTTGCCACCAAGAAAAGAAAAACCAAGGTCTCAATAGTGGCACCCCATCCATGTTGCCTATCCTGGTGCAAAAGATTAAGCCAGAGACTCCCTGCTCAGCTGAAAATCAGGCCTGGTGTCCTCCTGGTTGAAGAAGCGTTTCAGGACTGGGACACTCAGGTTGATCCTGCAGTAAAGGGGTCTGGTCTAGAAAAGGGAAGAATGGAGATGGAAAAACACATTATTTTTAAGGCATGCTTCTGGATATTTTAAGTGATCAAAGCAAGAAGATACTAATACACCAAAAACACTGCATTATTATATAATTATCTAAGAACAGCCAGAGGGGATCAAATACTTTATAATTCCCATCTATCTTAAAATTTAAAGTTGTTGTTTATAATATATATATATATATATATATATATATATAAAATATGTCAACATACATTAGCCATAAAGTTGCTATCTCTTTGTTTATTGGCTAGTTAAATCAAACATCTTTTTTACCTGAACATGATTGTCTCTGGATTGTACCTGGAATCAGAAATTATAATGCTAACTGAATTATAAATAAACCTTTAAAACATATAGCACATTTCTTCATTAAAAATTCATATTGAAAAGCTTATTTATTCTCAATCACACTCTCCAGCGATACAGTTGGATTACATAAAACTGTCCATTTATTCTGGTTAATCTTAATATCACCTAAAATATTAAATCGATTTTCAGTAACAATTAAAATAATAACATAAACTGTTAGAAATCACTTGTGTTAAACGTTCACTGTGATGACTGCCAGCGGGAGCTTAGATCCGATAGTCCGGTCGAATCTCTACCGGGCTAGCTCACCTCACCGCCGGTAGGGCTGGCGAGGCGAGCCGGTTACTAAGGTGGGAACGGAAAATTAGGCGATGTCTAGATAAATCAAGCAGATATTTCACGTCTACATAGTTATATTCCTGCACTAAAAACATTGTAGAACTTAATTTGTGTCACAGAAAGTGTAATTTTCCACAATTTACTCACAGCTTTTGTTGCTATGGTCCGCCATGGCTTCCCCTGCTTGACCAATCCGCTTCGACCCGCAATGAATGATGGGAAATGATGGGCCGCGAAGGATATTCACAACGCATCCTTCAAATCGGGCAAAATAAGGACACATTTGTCGGCAGCATTTGCTCGGAATGATTCATGAATTGGGACAGCCTTCCTCGCCGAGCTGTAACGTAATCGGCCTACGAATACGGCCTTCGAAGGATGCAGCCCTGAGGCTGACTTCCGGGTCAGCCTCGGCGTTGGTACATTCCCTTTCCAGTTGATTTTCTGAAATGTAAAAGTGTTTTCTGAAATGTAAATTTGTTTTCTGAAATGTAAAAGAGTTTTCTGAAATGTAAATTTGTTTTCTGAAATGTAAATTTGTTTCGCATCTCGTTAAATTGTTTTCTGAAATGTAAAAGTGTTTTCTGAAATGTAAAAGTGTTTTCTGAAATGTAAATTTGTTTTCTGAAATGTAAATTTGTTTCGGTACTTGTAAAAGTGTTTTGCACCCCACGGCCACCGTACAGACCAGTTTCCATAGCATCCACCGTGCCTTCACTTAGTTTTAAATATAAACAAAGTTAGATGCATGATTTTTAACAGAAAGTCAACAATGAACTTTCATTTGAAACTCAGAAATATTTTCTGCTCACAAAGGTCAAATCCCAAATTCATTTTCTTTATCGTAATAAAATCTTCCTCCACACATTTTGCAAACACCTTGGCAAACTGACTGCACTCCCAATCCTGGATTACAGTGACATCGTCATTATAAATGAGAATTAGTTCTCAACTGAGCTACCTGGTTGTTTAAAGGTTAACAAAAAACAAACTCTTTACTGACATTATTTATATGCTGTATTATGGGAATAACACAACTTTTACATTGCTTTTCTAAACTGAGTTTATTCATCCTTTTAGTGTTTTCTGACAGTGAGCCATAAAATTGTTTCAGCAGTGGGTGTTGAGTTGTGTGACAGACATTCAGTACAAACAGCAGGTGGATTCCGTACAGGAGGAGTTGAGGTGAAGGGTGTTAATGTCTGCCTTCAACGGGCTCCTTATTTAAATTACTGAGGTTACCTGTAAATGATTAGAGTGGAAGAGGCTTAAGGCAGATTATAAACATCGCAGTCTGAATATAGAAATGTATTGCACAAGTAATTTGGACTTGCCTTTTGATGTGAATATTTTTAAAAGTCCTTAATATTGTCTTTAATACAAGAATGCATGTAATGATTTTTTTCCTTGTTAGTGTTCTTTACATGTATAAATACAACGAACTGATATGACCTAAATATTATTGTCACTGCTAATCGTAATGATGTAACATTTTAGCGGGTTGTACCACTTTACGTTAAGCATAATGTTTTTAGAATGCCAAGAAAAGTGCTTTTTGTGTCTGTAGAAATACCTGCCAGTAACTTAATAAGTTATTATTATGTTCTTGGATGGGTTTAGGCTATTGGCACAGCAAAAAAGTTCTTTCAGCATATAACGCTTGTGTAACATATGTAAGTCATATGACCACTGTTCTGTTCCTGAATTCTTGCACCTTCCACTAAGCCAGTCATCTTCAACGCTTTTCAGTGTGGGACGCCCGAAGGTGTTCAAGAAGGTTGAGGTCAGGACTCAGGCCAGTCAAGTTTCTTCACACCAAACCAAAGGCTCTTAGATGTTCCCAGGACTTGGCTCAGGAGACAGAGCTTGAATTTATTTTAAATTTATTTATTTTAAAGCTCTTTAAAAATCACTGCCTGGGGTGCCAATAATATGGCCAGCCCTATAATTACTACAAATGATTCTGAATTTCACAAAAATGTTGTGAAAGGCATACGACTATCTCTCTGGCCATGGACAACATTAATCCACCTGTGTAACAACACATTTAAAGAGTTCATCTATAAGTCATCACAGTTGCCATTTTGAAAATAAATCCCATAGCCTGAGTCACTGGCGTGTCATTGTATGAACACCTGCTCTCCTGTGTCTGTCACCTGTCACTCTCTGCTGATTGGCAGCTTGTATTCTGGAGGTGAGCCACAAAACTGCCACCTAAGCAGGGGCCTGGGGGACTGGCTGTGCTGATATGATTTATGTAGGCGCTGATTGTGTCACTTGCTCTGCAAATTGATTGTGTCACTCTGTCCTGCAAACCAGCACCCTGTTGAAGCAAAAAAATGGAATCCTTAGGCAGTCCATTTCAAACCGGAAAGGCAAGATTTGACTTTTTCAAAAGTTTACATTTTTAAAAGGTGTCAAAACCATGTTAATATTTCAAGTGAAGGTTTTGTAGGCTTTGTTTTTACGGATGCAGGTCAATAAATCCTTGAAAAAACACCCGAAGGATGAGAAAGAAGAGATTCACTTCAAAGAGGCTCTGCTGGTGCTTCAGCATCGTTGCACTTAAGTGGAGAATTTAGATGAGCGCTCTTCCGGACCTCATTTGGTTTTATAATTCACCTAAAGGACATCTGCAGCCAGAAAAAGGAGAACAAAGTACATTACTTTTGCTGTTATGCTGTTTAGGCTTTTACCTACAGGTCTGCACTACAGAGCGCTGTCTGCTAAAACCAGCCGCCACAGAGACATTTTCTTCTCCCTGGCTGTTTCACTGATGAACACTTTACAGTCAGAGTTCCAGAACCATACCAGGCATACTTGGACTGATCTCATGTTAGAATACATTGTAAAGTCAATTGTGTATATACAGTACAGACGAAACGTTTGGACACACCTCATTCAAAGAGTTGTCTTTATTTTCATGACTATGAATATTGTAGCTTCACACTGAAGGCATCAAAACTATGAATTAACACATGTGGAATTATATACTGAACAAAAAAGTGTGAAACAACTGAAAATATGTCTTATATTCTAGGTTCTTCAAAGTAGCCACCTTTTGCTTTGATTACTGCTACACACACTCTTGGCATTCTGTTGATGAGCTTCAAGAGGTAGTCACCTGAAATGGTTTTCACTTCACATGTGTGCCCTGTCAGGTTTAATAAGTGGGATTTCAAGCCTTATAAATGGGGTTGGGACCATCAGCTGTGTTGTGCAGGAGGTGGAGACAGTACACAGCTGATAGTCCTACTGAATAGACTTTGTACTATTTAGAATTTGTATTATGGCAAGAAAAAAGCAGCTAAGTAAAGAAAAACAAGTGGCCATTATTACTTTAAGAAATGAAGGTCAGTCAGTCCGAACAATTGGGAAAACTTTGAAAGTGTCTCCAAGTGTAGTAGCAAAAACCATCAAGCGCTACAAAGAAACTGGCTCACATGAGGACCACCCCAGGAAAGGAAGACCAAGAGTCACCTCTGCTGCAGATGATAAGTTCATCCGAGTCACCAGCCTCAGAAATCACAGGTTAACAGCAGATTAGAGAACAGGTCAATGCCACACAGAGTTCTAGCAGCAGATCATCTCTAGAACAACTGTTAAGAGGAGACTGTGTGAATCAGGCCTTCATGGTAAAATAGCTGCTAGGAAACCACTGCTGAGGACAGGCAACAAGCAGAAGAGACTTGTTTGGGCTAAAGAACACAGGAAATGGACATTAGACCAGTGGAAATCTGTGCTTTGGTCTGATGAGTCCAAGTTTGAGATCTTTGGTTCCAACCACCGTGTCTTTGTGCGGCGCAGAAGAGGTGAACGGATGGACTCTACATGCCTGGTTCCCACCATGAAGCATGGAGGAGGAGGTGTGATGGTGTGGGGGTGCTTTGCTGGTGACACTGTTGGGGATTTATTCAAAATTGAAGGCATACTGAACCAGCATGGTTACCACAGCATCTTGCAGCGGCAAGCTATTCCATCCGGTTTGCGTTTAGTTGGACCATCATTTATTTTTCAACAGGACAATGACCCCAAACTCACCTCCAGGCTGTGTAAGGGCTATTTGACCAAGAAGGAGAGTGATGGGGTGCTGTGAAAGATGACCTGGCCTACACAGTCACTGGACCTGAACCCAATGGAGATGGTTTGGGGTGAGCTGGACCGCAGAGTGAAGGCAAAAGGGCCAACAAGTGCTAAGCATCTCTGGGAACTCCTTCAAGACTGTTGGAAAACCATTTCAGGTGACTACCTCTTGAAGCTCATCAACAGAATGTCAAGAGTGTGTGGAGCAGTAATCAAAGCAAAAGGTGGCTACTTTGAAGAACCTAGAATATAAGACATATTTTCAGGTGTTTCACACTTTTTGTTCAGTATATAATTCCACATGTGTTAATTCATAGTTTTGATGCCTTCAGTGTGAACCTACAGTATTCATAGTCATGAAAATAAAGAAAACTCTTTGAATGAGAAGGTGTGTCCAAACTTTTGGTCTGTACTGTAGATATTGAATAGGAGGGGCCCTAAAATGGACACTTGGGGAATGCCACATGTGATTTTCGTAGTATCTTATGTAAAGTTACCCACTGGCACAAAAAAGCCCCTTTTCTTCAAGTAGGATTTAAACAAATTGAGTGCTGCAC
The DNA here is from genome assembly GCF_021462225.1 of Girardinichthys multiradiatus. NCBI lineage: Eukaryota > Metazoa > Chordata > Actinopteri > Cyprinodontiformes > Goodeidae > Girardinichthys > Girardinichthys multiradiatus. The sequence goes on from NC_061808.1 coordinate 30,551,382, forward strand.
CAGAAAGGCCGACCCAGTTTTCCAGGCGCTCTAATAAAATGGAGTGATCAACAGTGTCGAATGCTATATGTAACTATATGTACATATATATATATATATATATATATATATATATATATAACTGTACATATATAATGTACATATATAACTATATGTACATTCAAAAATATATTCTTTATTATTGAGAGTGTACAGGAGTCAAATTCCTTGTTTGTCTGTACAAACTTGGCAATAAAGCTGATTCTGATTCTGTTGCATCATTATCTCCTTTTAGGCCTATGTATCTATTTTTTATTTTTAAGTAGTAACTGGCCATCTGAAAATGTATATTTTAATGCTCTAAGAGGGTTTTCAAGTGGTCAGATAAGTAATCAAGAAGTAGTTCAAGCAATCAGTGTCACTTTCAGTTTCCAGCATCTGGCATACCGAGGTAAGAGAATCTTCATTGGTGCAGGAAGTATAGGGTAGCTTGAGATTAAGTAGCATTAATAATTCATTGCTTCAATATTTAAGTTGTAGTAACATCAATTCTGTAGCACTTGTATTGTTAAATCTTTCAACATGTCCATAAGTGGGGGTAATTCTGGAGGACCCACAGAGATCCACTGCTCAGGTGAAAGAGTTTCTTAACACAACAACTTTTGTTCATTCACTCCACAAATCTGGCCTTTGGGTAAAAGTGGAAAGAAGAAACCCATTGTCAAAAGAAAGCCATACAAAGTCTCATTTGCTGTTTGCTGCAAGCCATGTAGGGAACACTGTAAACATCTACTCTTATCAAATGAGACCAAAACTTATTTGACCTAACTAACACTGGGCATCAACCTGAATGCACCATCCTTGTTGTGAAACATAGAAGTGGCAGCATGAGGGGATGCTTCTCACATATTTTGAGTTTATTTTGTAAAAACCCTTGAGAAATCCTTTTCCTTCCACTTAATTACCAACGGCTTGGTCTCACACCTATTACAAAAATCCCTGTGAAATGCACTGAACTGTCTTGTTGTAATGTGACAAAATACGGAAATGTTTAATGGCTATGAAACATTTGTTCGGCAATGTGACCAAATATATAACATATTGTGCGTGTTCTTTAACTGTATTGATCAGTTGCTCTAACAAGCAAAGCAATAGTACCGTACAGTCAATAATACAATTGATAATTGTGGGAATGTGTTCTATTCCTTTCACGTAGGATGCAGCTATTGTTTATAAATAATTTATGTGCATACTAAAATGATCTATGGGGAACTTTCTGGAAAAAGTCAATCCATCCACTTTCTGCTTCTTCCGTACAGGGTCAAGGGGGAGTTGGTGCCTATCTCCAGCTGTCTACAGGCGAGAGGCAGGGTACACCCTGGACAGATAGCCAGTCCATCACAGGGCTACACAGAGACACACAGGACAAACAACCATTCATTCCTAAGGGCAATTTAGAGAGACCAACAGTCATGTTTTGGATCTCCCAGGCCGTGAGTCAAACCCAGGACCTTCTCACTGCAAGGTAACAGTGGTACTAACTGCAGCACTGTGGAGCCCTTATTGAAAAAAATAAAAATTTAGATTTGTTATAATTTATTAGCAAATTATGCTAGAGCAAAAGTACAGTTTCAAAAAGGTTAATTCTGTATCCAAGATGTATGTTTCCCAACAAAACATATTCTCTTTTCAATCTATTCCCACCCTAATATGAACTTGAATCTCAGCTTAGCTTTTCTAGATAAGAGGGGCCCTTGTCATGGAAACATGTCTCAAAAAGCTTTGACATTCTATTTCCACTGCTGCTGTATGACAGTATGAAAGAATATCTTTCTTGGTTGACATTTGAGAAAAGGGTCATTCATTGTGAGCCAAGTCTCAAAATAAATTCACACTGAGCACACATTATGTTACAGGCAAAGGATGTGTCTCTGATAAAAAAAGAAGTTAATGAAAAATCTGTGTGGCTTTGCTGTTAAAGGTTGATGTCATCTTAGAGAATAATTTTTAACAAGGTCAGACATTAATTATTACCGTGTGCTTCATAAACTTCCATTTGCAATAAGAGCAATTTTATGTATAAAATCTGTGACTGTAGTTCTGTGGTGAGAAATCCTCAGAGAATGCTCACCTATAGACTTTGAAGCTGTTTTAACCTCTAATGACTGATTGTGTGGATTACCGTTAAAAAGTTAAAACTGAAAACTGTACTGTGTGTACCATCTGCTCAGCATCAAACAGATATAAAGGAAGATAAAGTGTGAAGAAAAAGTAGTTGCTTCCTTACAGATTTGTTCTTTGCTTTTTTTGCCACACCTAAATATTGTAGCTCATGAAACAAATGTTAATATCAAAGATAACCTGAGTAAACACAAGATGCAGTTTTCATTTATTAAGGGAAAATGCTATCTAAACAAACCAAGCCCTGTGTGAAATTAACCGCAATTTTGCAAAGCCACTAGCCACATCCAGGCCTGATTACTGCCACACTTCTAGAGTCCAGAAATTTCTTAAAGAGAATCTGTCCAACAACATTTAGTAGACTAAAAGATCTCATAAAGCAACACAAAAAGGCCCGATCTAAAAAACAATATATAGAAGATACCAGGTTAACATTGGTGAACCTTCCCAGCAATGGAAGGCCTACCACAATTACTTCAAAAGCTATCTAAACCAACCTAATCCAAAGTGAAAAAGTAATTGCCCCCTAAACCTATTTCTTGTTGAGTCACCAAGGGTGGTAAGAACTGGCAAGTCTGTTAGAATAGAAATGATACTTTATTGCCCCAAATGGGAAATTTTGCTCAGTAAGAGAACACAAAATATTAACAATTTTCATTAGGTTATGACAAATCTAACAAATAAGGACAAAGTAAACAAATAAGACAATCTACATCCAAATAGTGTAACGACAGAATTAACACCAACATCATTTGCAGCTCAAGGCTTTTGTGTGTCGAGGCCCAGCCAAGGTGTGAAAAAAAGACTAAACTACAAACAAAAGAGACTGGTAAAAACTCTGAATCCCAGAATGCCCAGCATTAACCCATCCTCCTGCACAGCTCCTAGGAAGGACACAGCTGAAATCCCCATAATGTCATAGATTTAAAAACTACTGGGATGCAGCAGATTGTTCTCCACAGGCTACACAGGGAAGACAACGTACATTAATGCCTTGACTACGCTGGCCAAGTAAAGACGCTAATCTTTGAAAAAACCTATAATCGAGTTATGTACAGTCTGTAGTTTGTGTACCCAGTGTATCCTGGCCAAAAATAAGACTAGTTGCCTTAACCTTTCTGTCTGAGCTTCTGCAGAAACAAATCTGAGCCAAAGAACCCCCAAGAAGAGACGATGTCTCTAACTGCACCAATGAAGCAGGATTCCCCCACCCTGCCTGAAGAAGACAGCCTAGAAACCATAGTTTCAGTCCAACCAGATGCTCATCCTAGCCCAGCTCGCTGCCCACGTGTCCTAGTCAGAGCAAACGCACTTTCTCAACCCAGGTGTTAGGCCGAGAGCTGCTGCCAACCTTGCCAATAACTCACCACATCAGAATGGGTCTGTCAAAGTTCTGGGAGTTTATTTCTGTTCACCTGTTTTTCCTGCTACTAACCCCATCCAACCTCTAGATGGCACCAGACGCACGGTAGGAGCTGAGTCCACAGGTGTTCTCCATCAACCTCATCAGAAGAGGAGCTTCAGTACCCAACGTTGCCAACACTCCGGTGCCTGAGTGTTAACCTGCAGTGGTAACTAGCTGGCCTAGACAAGTGTCCTTGTGATTATTTTCTGAGTACTTACCTTCTCGTGTCCTCCTTCCCAGGTTACCTCCTGTTTCGGGCTTCTTATCCAGTCTGCGTATGCAGAAGATCCAGACTCTCTCTCCTCAAGAGAACTTCACGGATTATCTTCTCAGTTGGCTGCATTCAGGTTTCAAGTCTCCTCAGGCTTCCTGTGAATGAACCCGGCTCACCCTCCACCATGCTCCCCTCCAAGATCATCCACCTGGTGCCACCTCCACCTCAACTGCAAGTAAAACAGAATAACCTGGACCTTTCACTTACCTGACACGCTCCTGGAGTTTTCCATCATCTCATTTCTCCTCCCCCCTGGCAGATCTCCTAATCACCCTGTCGGCGAGTTCCTGTTTCTCCAGCAAACAAAATATTTCTTAATAAACTTGTTAAAACTTTCCCTGTTTTCCTGAGTGTATTTCTGCATGTGGGTCAAAGCAGCTAGAAAAACGATGACAGAACACTCAGGCCAATCTGACCCAACAGATACACTCAGGAGGACTCTTTGAGATCATAGACTCCAGATCCAGTCCCACGGAAACTCACTTCGATCCCTCCTGGAATAACAACGCCACACAAACCAACAGATTGAACAGATGTCCTCTTTACTCTAGCATGCTCTGAACAGTCTAAACCCTGCTGCACCAGAGGGCACCGCTGAGTCCGCCGTCTCACAGCAACTTCCTCATTCCCGTGACATCATTTCCCCCAATCCGGAGAGGTTTTCCGGTGAGGATGGTAGTTGTGGAGGTTTCCACCTACAGTGCTCTCTAGTGTTTAATTGCTCTCCACAATCTTTTCCCCATGATGACGTTAAAATCTCTTTTATTTTAGGACTCCTTTCTGGAAAAGCACTAAGATGGGCTGAGGCTCGCTTTACCTATCATAACCGCTTCAGCTGCACTTATAATGATTTTATAAGTGAATTCAAGCTGATTTTTGACACCGAATTAGATCAGACCAATACAGCCCGCCATCTGTGGGTGTTAAAACAAAGAAACAAACCAGTTTCAGAATTTTCTATAGAGTTTCATACACTAGCAGCTGCTTCAGGTTGGGATACCTGCGCTCTTAAAGCCGCTTTTTTCCAGTCGCTTGACGAATCTTTGAAGGGTGAGTTAGTTTTGCTAGATGAACCCACGACTCTAAATGAATTTATAGCTTTAGCTACTCGAGTTGATAATAGATTGAGAGATAGAAGAAAGTCACGTTTTGAAAGGTTTGCTGTGAGATCACAGGCACCTCTGAGCTCAGCTGCAGCACCTCGCCCTGAACCACTTACACCTTCTCCAGAACCCATGCAAATTGGTTGGACTCGGCTCTCCCCAGAGGAATGTCGACGAAGAATGAAATCCAAGCAGTATTTATACTGTGGCACACACGGACACTTCATCGCCTCATGCCCAGTGCAACCAAAAGAGAGGGTCCACCAGTTATAAAGGGGAACCTGACGGACCACCATTTCACCCCTACTAATTACAGATTCACCATACCAGCTACCATCTTGTTCTCCCAAGATTCACTCCATTTATCAGCTCTCATTGACTCAGGAAGTGAGAAAAACTCGACCAACGCTTGGTGGAACAGGCTCAGATCGACGCAGAACTCCTTCCTATCCCTCACCTGGTTTCTGCCATTAACTCTGAGAACCTTCAACACATCACACACAAAACCAAGCCTTTAGAATTAATAATCTCTGGAAATCATCGTGAACTGATATCCTTCTTTGTGTTTCCTGTTTCTCAGAATCTCCTAGTGTTAGGTTTTCCCAGGCTCCAGAAACACAATCCACTCCTTAACTGGTCTAACTGTCAAATTCGTTCTTGGTCCACTAACTGCATCTAATCCTGTTTACATTCAGCCGTTCTACCCAAACAACCAGAACCTGATCCTGGAACAGCAGAGTATCCTGGCTTAACTTCAGTTTCCGAGGAGTACATGGATCTAAAACAGGTCTTCAGTAAAAGTAAGGCTCCGTCCTTACCCCCTCACAGGTCATACAACTGCGCCATTGACCTTATCTCTGGGGCACCTCTGCCCTCCTGTAGACTCTACAATGTCTCACGCCTTGAACAACAGACCCTCAAAAGATATATCACTGAGTCGCTAGCTGCAGGCATCATTCGTCCCTCATTGTCTCCACTAGGCACGGGGTTTTTCTTTGTGGGGAAAAAAGATCAATCCCTTCGTCCATGCATTGACTACAGGGGACAAAATCTTATCACAATCAAGAACAAATATCCTCTTCCACTCATCTCTTCCGCATTCGAACCTGTACAAGATGCTACCATATTTTCCAAACTCAACCTCCATAATGCTTACCATCTCGTCCAAATCCACCAGGGGGACGAATGGAAAGCAGTTTTTAAGACATTTTGAGTATCTGGTTATGCCTTTCGGCCTCTGTAATGCACCGGCCGTATTTGACGCCCTAGTGAATGATGTCCTGAGGGACCTCATCGATCGTTTCGTTTTTGTGTATTTAGATGACATCCTCATTTACTCAAGAAACCTCTCAGAGCATCAACAACATGTCCTCTTGGTCCTTCAACACCTCGTAGAGAACAGTCTATATGTAAAATCAGTCTGACAGAGAGAGGTATCCCAATCCTTGTGGTTTTTAGTATAACAATGACCATCAGTGGGACCCTTTGTGGGGTTCCTTGAGACGACATTGTTGTAAATAAGCGCCGTTTAACTAAATAATCTGAACTGAAACTATCTGTGTAGTTATGCTGCTATAGGCTTAGGCTGCTGGAGGACATAACGACCACTTTCACCTTCTTCGCTACATTCTCACACTACTCTCCAATTTTGCATTATTTGCTGTTATTTCAGCTTTTAACCTTGTTCTCTCTATTCTCTTCCTAGAAGCTACACCTGGATTGGCTCTGTGTCTACCTGTGACACCTTTCTGGAGAGGGGAATCGTCCGAGCTTCTGCTGGCAATAACTTAATGCTCACCCTCTACTGATGATCCACATAGCCCTGTCTTTTAGTGTTTAACCCTTTCTCTGTCCTTGACATGGCAATTGACTGAACTTTACTGTAACAAACTCTATGTGCTCTCTTTCAGACTCTAACCTTGAAAACTGGCTCAGAGTTTATCTGTTCTTTCTTTCTAGGTGCAACGACTAAAGGAGCTACATCCATTAACATTTACTTTTCCTTCCCATAGACAGTACTCCTGGATCAGTGCTTCTGTGTTCTTTTTGTGCCTCTGCTCTGTTCTCTCTAACCTCCAGTCAGTCGTGGCAGATGGCCGCTCAAACTGAGCCTGGTTCTGCTGGAGGTTTCTTCCTGTTAAAAGGGAGTTTTTCCTCTCCGCTGTTGCTACATGCATGCTCAGTATGAGGGATTGCTGGAACGTCAACGCCAGTGACTGTCCACTGTCTCTACATGCTCATCCGGGAGGAGGGAATGCTGCAAGTCACTGACTGGATGCAATCTGCTGGGTTTCCATAGATAGAAAACTTTTTATCCAATTTGAATAAAAAGCTAACTCCGACTGCACTGTTCAATGGTTAGGATTAATTGGAATGTATGTACCTGACTGTTGTGAAGTCCCTTGAGACAACATGTGTTGTGAATTGGCGCTATATACTCGAATGGCCCACCCCTGACTCACATAAACAGCTTCAACAGTTTTTGGCCTTTGCCAATTTTTATAGAAGATTCATCAGAAACTACAGTCAAACTGCAGCCCCTCTGACTTCCACAAAACACCCTTTTGAGTGGACTCCACAGACAGGTGCTGCTTTTCATAAGCTCAAGGACAGTTTCTCTCATATAGAAGCAAATATTCATATTTTCTGGATCCAGATTGTGCTTTAGAGGCTGTTTGAGAAACATTTTAGGCAATCAGTTGGTTTAAGGAGTAATAACAGTCCTTCAAAAAAACACAGGAATAAAATGTCAATTTTTGGCTGTTTCTTTACCCAAAGAAGCCCAAACAACTTCACCATTGTTCTTCTGACTTTTTGGACCAAAACATTCAGCACTGTGACAGTTCATCTCCAAAGCTTCTAGTTTTTGGAGATTTTATGTAAAAGCTAGATGATTTGCATTAGTCGACCCCGTACAATATAGCCAGGCTGAATCATCAAGCAGAACAAATAGCACTTCTACCAGAGCCATCACACTTGTAGTCATCATAAGCTGGAGAGCACATTTTGTCACTCACATCGGCTCAATAACTCTGTGTCTCAATAGCACATCCTACACTGCAGACAGCATATCACGACCTCATCATCTGCCTACACATTGTCACACATTGTATTAGTCTGGGCTGAAGGACAACTTAGAGTGACTGTGTGGATCTGACCTATCATTATTAAGCACCACATTTTGAGAGGGTCATTTGTGATGCTGGATTGTCACACTAAAATCATTTTGTGAGCAGGAAAAATAAATATCTTAACCTCAGAAATAATATTATCCCAAGGGATAGGAGGATTAAAACCTACAGGTGGAAGTGTGCTGTCAAGTGGTGAGATTCATTTTAGGAGTCTGAAAACAGAAGGAAGGATGTTTTAGATCACTCTGTTTATATGTTTACTCTAGATGCATGAAATCTGAAAGTAATTAAAATGATCTGCTAGTCATATCTGAAAGAACCATGAGACTTCTGGAAGAATGTATTTAGGACAGATACAATTGATGCTAATGAGACCATGAGCCCATTTGTCTGAGACCTGGAGCTTAGACCAAATTCAGGATGGATGAATGGCCCAAATTCAGGACCTTAACAGACCTGTGCAGACATAAATTAGGTCAACTTTCAGTCTGAACTGTAACTATAAACATTACCTGGTCCTTTTTGCAAACAGTTTGATTGCTATTATTTAAGGTTGTTTCTCATTCTTGCCTGGGGGCATATTCTGCAGATTGTTGCCCCATGAAGTCCTGCAGGCAGAGGAAAACCAAAAAACTTCAAGCTTTCCTGTTTTGATATTTAGCCCACAAAAATCAATAACTTTCTCCTTTGCTCTCTCAATTACTGTCATTCTTGATAATACACAGATCCATTTAAAATCAAGATGCACTGATGAGAATTTTTATGATATCTGTTTTTTGTAAGTTCACATACAGATACAGAGTTTAGCCAATTCTGATTTATTTTTTAAAAACTATAATAAAAGCACATAAGAAACCACATAAAAATAGTTTTTGTAGTCTTTCTGCCATGACCAGTCATTAATTATTTCAATTAGGAGCAAAGGTGACATCACGCTGTGGCTGTGAAAAAAACAGCCATCATAAAACTGGGAATTATAAGATTTTAAAAAAACAACGTTATTACAGAGTTGACATTTTAAACTGCCTTGAGCATCTTATTTTAGTAATTGGTGTGGTTAGTGAGGTTGGCATCCATGAGTATTTCTGAGAGAAAGACCCCTCCCTTAAATCTGATATTAACAAAAGGTTGCCCACATTTCCATATCCAGCATGTTCCATATCACACATGTGCTGACATTTTAAAAGGATAAAACAATTCAACTTTGCTGTGAAGACTGTAAGTTCTGCCTTGTTCTTATCTGGGTAAAGTCTAGCTCTCTCTTGCTTTCCCAAATCATGAACAAAACTCAGCTGTCTGACAAATCGAAGAAAAGACAGTTAAAACCACTTCTTATGTGCTTTCTCTGACTTTATTTTAACAACAGGAACTTTGAATTAGAGATGCATCAACAGTGGTAAAACTCTCATTGGCACCTGTGCTACTTCAGGGGAATAAGATTGCCTTAGTTGGATTCCCTTTGGGCGCATACACCCAGCAGACTATCTGCACAATTACCAAAACAGCAACACCAGTGAAACTTTCTTCACCTCTAGCCTTTAGAGCGCATTCCCATCCTCACTTGAAGCCGGATTGCCTGATTTCCTGCAGGGGGGCATTCACGGAGCAGCAGTGTTAAGCGCAAATTGAAAGGTCAGCCACAGGTCCTACCAAGTACTTTATCAAATCACACAGCTGTGTGGCTGAGAAGGATTCAAGTGAGGGGGTCTAGGTGTGATGTTTGTTTTTATTTTCATGTGTTTGTGCTGAGTGTAATTGATTGGAATGGGCGCTGCTCTCCTAACTGCCCATGCATTTATGCTGTCCTTACTCAACAGCCACATGCAGGGACGTGCACAGATAGACACTAGGTGGTGGTAGAGCACCTGCCCTTTTATCCTATGGACAAAAAAGTGCCCTCCTGAAATTTTTATTTTTTTAACAGTGTATAGTGTGGGGCCCAAGGTAACATTTCTGAATTTAAAGGCCTATAATACCAGTGCCCCACATTTTTGAAGTTTTGAGCGACAACTACCACCCCCCGCCTCACCCATACACATACGTGTCCTGCCTCGTGTGTCTCTCAACGGAGACGGGCTGCCTGCAGAGCGGAGAGGTGGACGTGCGCTGGTCCAGCTTACCTCTTCTCTCCTCTCCTCCGCCGTCAGATAGAGCCCTGCCCTGCCGACAGGCCGGCTAACCATCCAGGTAACAAACAAAACGCATGTACTTGCTTCCTAAACTTCAGATGAAAATGTTACAACTTTACTTGCCTCCACTTTTTAACAGAACAGGCCAATTAATGGCATACCTTTACCCGCTATGTCACCACCAGGCGCCAGGAGGATGTCTACGATTTAACTCTTTGAAATTAAAATACATACATTCAAATCTATCTCATAGATGTATGTATTACATGTGCTATAATGGTCCCTGATGATTTCTGTTTGACTCATTTTTTTTTATTGAAAATACGGCCAATTGAGCTGGTTACCATTCCAATTCATACACTAGGCTACTAAAAATACCTGTAATAAAGTTCAGTAAATGTGGGGCATGTAGGCTAAGTTCTACATCTGTGTGTGTAAAAATTATTATGTAATCAGAGTATTTTAATTTCTAAATAGCAGACATCAGTTCTCAGAACTTGTAATCTCATTCATTTTAATTCTCTAAGAATAATTTCTGTCATATCACACTGGCTACATGCAGAAGCATAGATGACTCCTCTTATGATCATTCTCTGTCTTCATTTTGACTATAAAGATTTTATAACTAATTTTCTGGGTATAGTTGTTTTACACTGTAGAATGGTTACTGAAGATAACTCATTTAGTGTGACCTACCTGGTAAATTTGGCAATGTAACCTGCTTTGCTACAACATAAGGTTATTTGGTGCAGAAGATATTTTGTGATAAAAGTACAGAATGATATAGTCAAGACAAACACGTTGTGCTCAGTGTGTAAGAAGAAATTTGACTCAGGAAGTTCAGGTTAAAGGCTGGTTGTGAATCAGTAATCTAACTTTTAATCAATCTAATTTGTTGCCATAGTAATCTTAAGAATTTTATAAAATGCATTCTTGTTTTGAGTTCTTTTTCCTGCGTGGTCATTTCCCTAGATCCCACAGGATGCAGCTTGTTTTGTGGGTGCTTAGTAATATATATAAATTATGTTCATGCTGTGCCTGTAATAAATCTCACACTACAAAGGCAGCCGACAGCTCCATGTGCCACACAAGGTGCCCTTTTTTTCCAATAAGCACCGGCCACCCAAAATTTCTGTGCACGCCACACGGATTTCCTTGTTTCTCAAAAAGCACAGGCTTGACCGATGAAAAAACATGTTTTAGAAGTAACCAAATCCACACAGAGAAGAGAAATGTTAAAGTAGAAGTTCTGGATTAGCAGCATTGTTAGGTGTGATTGTTTTGAGACTGTATACCCCATCAGTTTCAAAGGTTTAACATTGTTTCCTCACCTTTGTTTTGGAACAAGCAGATCTGTAAAGTTCAGAGAGAACAACAGAAAAGTGATGGAGCTGACAGTCTGATAAACAAAGATTAACTGTAGCTAGGGTTACTTCACAGTCTGGAGAAATCCAAACTTTCCCAGGTCTGGAAATGCATGGAAAAGAAAATGGTGTATGGAAAAATATTTCCAGACTCTTTTCTCTATCCCATTGTCTAAAAGTTAAATCCATCCATCCACCCATCTGTTTGTCCATGCATCAAACATACATCCAGTTTATTCCTTCCCCCTCCTTCTATTCATACAATCCTTCCTTCCCCCCCCCCTTCCTTATTACTTCTTTGCTTTCTCCTTCCTTTCTTTGTCTGTCCCTCACTTCTCTTTCTTTCTTTCTTTCTTTCTTTCTTTCTTTCTTTCTTTCTTTCTTCTGCGTGCACATGGGTGAGCGTCTGCTGTATGTGTGGAGAGGAGAACGAGTGTGAGGTTTTCTGAAGGTTTACAGGGATAAACCTTCAGAAGGGGTCTTTCTCTCAGAAAAATTCACTTTTTACAGTGGTGATTCACTTTTCCTATCTTTCAACACGGTCTTGTTTTTCTGGTGTTTCTTTCATATTTTTTTCGGCAGCACCGAGCTTTTAGCTGGGTGTGATGGCCGGAAGGAAATACGGTTCTGATGGCTTTCGGAGCCTTTCCCGTCGGCATGGTATTAAAATACTGGTTGGCGTGGATTTTTCGGTTGAGGAGTGTGGTTTAGCTGTTGGGGAACTTGTCGGTTGTGAAAGCGTGAAGGCAGCGTCTAGGATGAATATTGCGGTGGTTATGTTTCTGGACTATATTGACAAGGTGAATAGCGTTGTTGAGAGGGGAATTGTATTGAAAAATACGCAAATTACTGTATTCCCTTTAATGAACCCAGCTAAAAGGATCATCCTGTCTAATCTGCCTCCTTTTATTAGTGATGATGTGTTGCTGAAGGAATTGTCACATCATGGTCAGATTGTGTCAGCAATGAAAATGCTCCCATCTGGTTGTAAATGAGTGAAGTTGAAACACGCTTTTTCTTTTAGAAGACAAGTGTTTATGATTCTAAAAAATGATAATGAGGAGCTGAATATAGTAATAAAATTTAAGGTTGATGGATTTGATTATACTATTTTTGCAACAACAGAAACCATGGATGTAATCAGGAAGGGCATTCAGTCTGTAATTGCCCTGATAAGGTTCAAAAAGAGGCAGAGTTTGTTCAGGTTAATGAAAATGCAGGGGACAGGACATCAGATGTGGCTGTAGCTTCAGTAGTTAATGAAGGGGAAGGAGGTTCACCAGGCAGCGAAAGGAAAAGAGTTTCAACAGTTAATGCAGGAGAACAAAGAGAACTTCGCAATCAGGAAAGCATTGTGGTTGCCTTTAATTCTGCTGAAGTGTGTGAGGAATTAAGTCAAATGTCTACACAAGGAGTTCAACAGGGAATGGATGTTGCTGAATCAGTTCACAGTGGAGGGAACTTGATTAGGGACGATGAAATCTAAAGAATTTAAAGGGGCAAAACCTAAAAAGATGCAGGTGAAAGAAAAGGGTGGAGAAGAGAGTGAGTCCGATGCTTTAACTGACTCTGATAGTGATAGAGAATCTTCTGACTCCTCTATTCCTGATGGACAGAGAACTAATGGATACAGTCTAGACCAGATTAGAAGTTTTTTTGGAAGTAACCAAAGAAAAATGGGATGTAGCAATAGATGATTTTTTCCCTAATAGAAAACTTTTTGTTGATTCAGTTAAATGGTTAATGAGACAAAGGACTTCTGATGGCTTAAAAGACACTGAAATATATAGACTTCAAAAACTGATGCAGAAAATCAGAGCTCAAATTAAATTATTTTTCTAAAAGTTAAAGAACAGCCGATAAGATGCTGTATTTTCTTTTTTTTTTCTGGTTCTTTTTTTGTGTGGCTATGAGTAGTTTTAAAATCTCTTATATCCCTTGAACCTTAATGGTGCAAGGGATATAAAAAAAAAGGGCTGTATATCACGAACTCTTAAAGTCTAAAGATATTGACATAGCTTTTGCTCAAGAAACTCATAGTAGTATTGATAATGAAGTTGACTGGAAGATAGAATGGGATGGGATTCTTGTTCTGAGTCATAAAACTTGACAGAGTGCAGGAGTGGCAATTCTTTTCTCTAGAAATTTTCTTCCAGTTTCAATTGAAATTGAAGAAATTGTATCTGGAAGATTGTTAAAGGTTATTGTTAAGTATGAAAATATAAAGTTAACTTTATTGAATGTGTATTCTCCTGTGACTTCAAGTGAACGGTGTGTTTTTTTTAGAAAAATTGGCAAATACGCTGTTAAGTTGTGTGTCAACAGATTACCTGATTTTAGGAGGTGATTTTAATTGTACCGTTGATGATCTGGATAGGAATCATTTGGAACCACATAAATTTGAGGAGGATATTGAAACGTATTATTGAGACTTATGATTTAATTGATGTGTGGCATTCTAAACATGGAAAAACAAGGCAATATTCATGGACTCATTGTAAAGATAAATATATTTCTTTAGCAAGATTAGACAGATTTTACTGTTATGGTCACCATTTACAAATATTTAGATCATGCACGTTGTGTCCGGTGGGGTTTTCTGATCATTATTTGGTTATAGGAAATGTGTTTATAAATAGATTGAGACCTAAGAGTGCATACTGGCACTTTAATACTGTTCTTTTAAATGATGGTTGTTTTATAAAAGGATTTAATTTTTTTTGGAAGCAATGGAGAACCATGATATCTCAGTTTACAGCTGTGTAGCAGTGGTGGGATATTGGTAAAATAAAAATTCAGCAATGTTGTATTCAATACACACACAATGTTACAAGAGAAATGGTTAAATCTATTGAAGAATTAGAGACTGATATTGTGGATCTTCAGAATTTTTATGAGTCCACAGGAAATCGAGGCCATATTCAGGCACTCAAAAGACAAAAAACTGTTTTGGCTGATCTGCTTGGGTTCAAAACACGGAGCTCTGGTATGTTCATGTTTTCAGAATATCTCTGAAATGGATGCTCCCTCTAAATTCTTCTTTAGTTTGGAGAAGAAAAATGGACAAAACGTCTCATTCACTGTATTCGATCAGAAGATGGAAAAGAGTTGACAGAACCCACTGAATTGCGGAAAAGACCTGTAGACATTTTTTCAAAGCTGTACAGGGGTTGGACAATGAAACACCTGGTTTTAGACCACAATAATTTATTAGTATGTTGTAGGGCCTCCTTTTGCAGCCAATACAGCGTCAATGTGTCTTGGGAATGACATATACAAGCCCTGCACAGTGGTCAGAGGGATTTTAAGCCATTCTTCTTGCAGGATAGTGGCCAGGTCACTACGTGATACTGGTGGAGGAAAACGTTTCCTGACTCGCTCCTCCAAAACACCCCAAAGTGGCTCAATAATATTTAGATCTGATGACTGTGCAGGCCATGGGAGATGTTCAACTTCACTTTCATGTTCATCAAACCAATCTTTCACCAGTCTTGCTGTGTGTATTGGTGCATTGTCATCCTGATACACGGCACCGCCTTCAGGATACAATGTTTGAACCATTGGATGCACATGGTCCTCAAGAATGGTTCGGTAGTCCTTGGCAGTGACACGCCCATCTAGCACAAGTATTGGGCCAAGGGAATGCCATGATATGGCAGCCCAAACCATCACTGATCCACCCCCATGCTTCACTCTGTGCATGCAACAGTCTGGGTGGTATGCTTCTTTGGGGCTTCTCCACACCGTAACTCTCCCGGATGTGGGGAAAACAGTAAAGGTGGACTCATCAACAAAAAAAAAAAAACAGCACCTGCAGGAGAGGATGAAGGTTGAATGTGCCCTGCCTTTAATGCCTCATCAACATAATTCTTCATGGCCCTGTGCTCTGGACCAGACAATGAATAGGTACTGCCTTTAGGGGGTGATGTGCCAGGAAGCAAATCAATAGCACAATCATATGGTCTGTGGTGTGGCAGAGCTGAGGCCTTGATTTTATTAAATACTTCCTTTAAATCATGGTATTCTTGCGGTACCTTGGATAAATCCGGACAGGTCTCCTCAACCTCATTCTCCACACTGACCTCCGTAGCAGCAGACAAAAGACAGTCAGCGGAACATGACTCAGACCAACCCAAAACTTCTTTTTTCTTCCAATCGATGTGAGGGTTGTGTTTCTGCAACCATGAGGCCCCTAGGACTACAGGAAGTTCAGGTGAATTATTGATCATGATAGTTACTTTTTCTTGATGATTACCTCCAACTGTTAAGGTAATCTCCTCCGTCCTGAGATGTGAGTTGTTCATGCTGTGACCATCCAAAGCTAGCACGTTTCTTGTGTCAGCTGACGGAATAAGTTTTATGCCGTTCTTATTTGCAAATGTTTCGTCCATGAATTCAGTATCTGCTCCTGAATCAACAAACACGGCACCCTGGAGAGACAAAGAAGAGGTTTGAAAATGGGCAGGAAACAAGGAGGAGGAGGCAGATAGTTGACTTCGGCTCAGTAGAGACCCCCCTTCCTCTGCTGAGCCTGTTCTTTTAGTGGACACCTGAGTGTTAAATGTCCCTTCTCTCCACAATAAAAACAGAGCTTGAATCTTCTCCAACGATCTTTCTCCTCAGGGGTAATCTTGGTTCTGCCCAGCTGCGTGGGCTCACAATTCTCATTTTCCTCAGTGAGAGGTGACCGACTCCTTCTCTCATGCCAGAGTGTAGGACCCTGAGTTAATGATGAGCGACCCTACTCATGTCGCTTCTCCCTCCTTCTCTCTGCCAGCCGAATATCAATGTGAGCAGCCAGATCCTCGAGTTGTTTCAGGGAAGAGGGGTAGTCACGGGTCGCTAACTCATCCTTGATGTCTGCGTTTAGTCCTTTCATGAATGCATCTATCTGTGCTGCCTCATTCCAACGGCTCTCTGCGGCCAACAAATGAAAGTCAATTATATAGGACGAGACAGGCTGATCACCCTGTTTGAGGGACAGTAATCCTCTTGCGGCCTCACGACTTGGAATAATAGGGTCAAAAACTCGAATGAGTTCCTTAGAAAAAGTTTCATAGAAAGTACAAGATGTAGACCTGTTTTGCCATTCAGCAGTCCCCCACTGTTTTGCCTTTCCTGCCAGCGGAGATATAACAAACGCCACCTTGGAACGTTCAGTGGGAAAGGATGACGGCTGAAGCTCAAAATGAATTTCACACTGAGTTAGAAAAGCTCGACATTGGTCTGAGTCTCCCCTGAACATCTCAGGCGGAGAGAGGCGTGGCTCCCTTACCTCTGCTGTTGTCCGTGTTACTTGGGCGTGGTTTCTTTGTGATGGTGGCGGCTCGGAGACAAGATTGCCAGAACATAATGTGGAAATTATTTCCTCCATGCCGGAACCCAACCAGGAAAGGGTCTCGTCAACGTGGGTACACGACTGTTGTGCTGGCGATGGGTCCATTTTTGGCCAGATTGTTCTGCTATGAATCAGAAAAAGGCGGACCCAAGATTCAGCCAGACACAGTACTGAAAGTTTAAAAGGTTTATTCAGCCACAGGAAACGTCACACCAGGTAACACTCCTCACAGCTTCCAGGAATCACTGAGGCAGAAAGAGGGATTAGTAACTTGTAGTCTCTCCAGATTTTGCAAGGATCAGAAAAGCCACTAACCTGCTTTTGTCTTGCGTGGAACTTGAAACCCGGAGATAATATATCAATAATCCGAGATTATTTGGACATCTCTAATTTATTAGACATGAACTTTGGTCTGATTTCTCTTGACCAAGAAAATGCGTTTGATCGGGTGGAGCACCAATATCTGTGGAATACGTTGAAGGCTTTTGGTTTCTCCTCTGGTTTCATAGCCATGATAAAAATCCTCTATTGTGACATTGAAAGTGTGATGAAGGTCAATGGTGGTTTAAGTGCCCCTTTTAATGTAAAGAGAGATATCCGACAAGGTTGTGCAATGTCAGGAATGTTGTATTCTTTAAGTATTGAACCTCTATTATGTTAGATTAGAAAAATGTTACAAGTTATAAAACTAAATGGAATTAGTTTACCTTTTCAACTTTCTGCATATGCTGATAATATTATTGTGGCTGTTAACGAAGAGTCAGATGTTCTTACTTTAATAGAAATTATTGAATGTTTTGGTAGAATTTCTTCATCTAAGGTAAATTGGAGTAAGAGTAAAGCTTAGTTAGTAGCTAAGTGGCTAAAAGAGGGACCTAAATTACCTGATGATTTAAAGTGTGTTAAAAATGGTTTTAAATATTTGGGTGTTTACTTGGGAGATCACATGGAGCTTATGAAAAAGTGGAAAGGTTTTATTGAACTTATGGAGGGTAGGTTGAAGAAATGGCATTGGCTTTTACCACAAATGTCTTATAGAGGTTGTACACTTATTCTTAACAATCTTGTTGCTTCATCTTTATGGCATCGTTTAGCTGTTTTGGAACCTCCTCCAAACCTATTAGTGAAATTACAGACTATTATTAAAAAATTCTTTTGGACAGATTGCATTGGGTCCCTCAGAGTGTTTTGTTTTTGCCAAAGGAAGAAGGAGGACAAGGTTTAATTCATTTAGAAAGTAGAAAAGCAGCATTCAGGTTACAGTTTTTCCAGAGTTTTTTGTATGGGGATCAAAATGTTTTGTGAAGGTGGGTTACAGAATGTTTTTTCTCAAAAGTTGGTAATTTGGGTTTTGGTAAAAAAAAAAATATTTTTTATTTCTCAAGGTATAGTGTAAAGTGTTTGTCACCTTTTTATGTTAGTGTCTTGAAAACCTGGAGGCTGATGGAAACAAAGAGACGTGGGACATCTACTTCTTTGCATTGACTTTTATTAGAACCTATCCTCAAGGGATCTCGTTTAGGTTCATCTTGGGACGACATGGCAATGATCTCAGAACTGTTGATGAAAAACGGAGTTACTACTCTAAGATATTTGATTGAACTTGTTGTAGCTGAAATGGAAGATGTTGTCTCTTTGGCAAGAAGACTGGAGGTTCGCTCTGTCCGAATTGTAGGCATGATGCTGAAAAAAATCAAGCAAGTGTTATCTGAAGACGATAAAAGACTAATAAATGGATGGTTCAATGGTTTTTTAACACCTGATGAAACAGACCTTTTCTTAAAATTGTGCATTAAGCCACAGCTGAAGTATTTAGAATGTTCTGGTCCTTTTTTAGAGAAGGAAAAACATTTATGGACACCACTGGATTCTGTGAATGGGAAAATAGTATATAAAAGATGTGTTAAGGCTTTAAACAGGGTTAAGTTAAAAAATATAAAAGATACTCCTTGGAGAGATTATTTTAAAGTTGATCCTGATGTGTAACCGGTTTGGGGGTTACTTTATAAGCCAGGATTGACTAAAAGTGCTGGTGATTTACAGTGGAGAATTTTACATGGTATTGTTGGAGTTAATAATTGTGTTTCCATTATTAATCCTGTTGTTTCAGATAAATGTCCGTTTTGTTTGTTAAGAGAAAGTATTTTTCATTGTTTTGTACAATGTTTTCAAATAATGGATTTATTCATACTTAGTGACATTTGGAAATTATTTGGGGAAAGTTTCACAGAGCAGTCTTTTATTTTTGGTTTTTCATATAAAAAAAGAAAGAAGAAAAAAGGAAGGCTGTTGAATTTTTTCCTTGGTCAAGCAAAGTTGGCAATTTTTTTGAGTAGGAAATTTAAGCTTGATAATGAGCAAAATACTAATTGTGTAAAGCTTTTCAAGAGTATGGTTAGAGCAAGGGTGATGTTAGAATATAAATACTATTTCAAAATGGATGAGTTGGATGTTTTCAAAAATATTTCGGATTGTAAAGGTACTTTGTTCATTTTAAATTATGATGAACTTTTATTTATGAATGTGTTGATCTGAGATGAATGTTTATTTGGATTATCACTGAGTGAATAAATGAGTTTTTAAAAATAAAAATAAAAATAAAAATCTTTCTTTCTTTCTTTCTTTCTTTCTTTCTTTCTTTCTTTCTTTCTTTCTTTCTTTCTTTCTTTCTTTCTTTCTTTCTTTCTTTCTTTCTTTCTTTCTTTCTTTCTTTCTTTCTTTCTTTCTTTCTTTCTTTCTTTCTTTCTTTCTTTCTTTCTTTCTTTCTTTCTTTCAGTCTGTCAGTTATTGTTTTATGAATACCTGTCTGGAGAGCTATGGTATTATAGAACAATAGATGAAGGAGTGAATTGACGAACTGGTGTTTTTAAACAGCAAGTCCCGCACACATACAGAATGAACATAAACAGGTCTCCAAAGAGAGAAGAATTTACTAACAAAATACTTCAACATCCAATTAAATTACCTTAGTCAAGAAACTCTTTAACTGGGCAAGTAACATAAAACTAAACAACAAAGTAAAAATGAAAAGAATCAGGAAAACCTATAAGCTACAGAATAAAATAGTATAAGATAACAAATAATAAAACTGAAACCAATAACCAATGAACCAATGCAGTGATATAACAGTTCAATTTGAATATGTATCTTTACGAACTGTTTGTTATGAGGAATTTGGAATGAGGCTAAATTAGCTTTAAAATTAATTAATTAATTAAAGAACAGCAGGTGTAGAAACAACCAATCCACAATGCCAAACAGAAGGGAAAATAAAACATTATTCTAATAATGTTTCAAAAATCATTTGCTAAATTACAAATCAAAAGCATTTTAGATAATTGCTTAATAATAATTAGCCATCATGGTGATGAATTGAATTGAGCTCAGGCCAGGAGGAGCTTAAATGGGACATATCATGCTTTTAAATAATTCCTTTTCATTCATTTGTGGTCTATATAAAGTGGAACTGCAATACTTTGGTCTTAATTCTTTTACTCCTGTTCTGATGTGCGTCTGAGAGCAACTTGTTTTGGTGCGGTCTCTTTAAATGCTATTTAGGCACTTCATGCCCCACCCGGTCAAATGCTGCATTCCATTTGTACTCAGAAGTCCCATCAATAGTAGTAAAACGTTCTTACTTTAACTGTTTTTAGCAGGTCTTTATTATTTATGCAACATTTAACATCTAGCATTACAGACGAAAGCAAGCAGGAAACTGGAACGATTCAAATCGGAGATTACGTAAACTCCGACATCCCAGTTCCAATTTCCGAGGTTAATAGCAAAAGAGCATTCCACTCCACAGAATATAAAGATATCTAAGTAACACCTGGTGAGATTAAATTGAACTTTTCTGCTCTCCTACAGACTCCAAGTACACAACAAAATGCATTTAAGGACTAAAAAAGTGGATTTTTCATGATATGTCCCCTTTAAAGAGTAGTGGACTCCCTAAGGCAGATGCCAGATAATTCTCACTCTCATAGTGGAAAAAGCATTGTTCTGGTCTCCAGTACTCTCTCTGGTTTCCATTCATCTGTCTTCTCACTCTCTGGAACACATTAGCGGTCTTGCCTATGGGTTCCTTTGGTGTCTCCCTCTTGGTTGCCTGAACCTTACCACACACCTATAATCACTCACCAGCCTGTCCACCCTCCAACGAGCCACTGCTGCCTCAGCATTTCCTCCTGGAATAAGGAAATAATCATCATCCCAAACCTCTCCATACAAATCCAACATGTCAACCTCAGCTCCTGTGGATACTCACCTTCTCCCCTAGATCCTCACCATCTCCATCCACAGTTAGCCTCTGCTAAAACTTAAAACTCATCACAAAATCCAAATATCTTTTCCTGTTATAACCACTTACCTTTCCTCCTTGTGGTCTTCCCAGAACCTATTATCGAGTCTGGAAGAAACAATAATGTTTCTTGATGTGTCAATAAACTATTTTAATGTCTTCATTTGTCTGTAGTTGTTGCTTGTATCATGGTCTCAATAACAATTGCCATGACAGCTTTATTGTAAAAAAGCTGAACTAATCGTGGCAGCATCATGTTAGTATGAACAGAGCTTTAGTAGGGCTATAGGGTTTGCAGCTAGGCTAACCAAGACACAATGTAACACGTTTAAAATGGCCATGTGGACATATTTCTATGTGGGTTAGTAAGAGGAGAGGAAGACCAAACACAGACAAAATGGAATAAGTTTACGTCGCAAGAGTAAAGTGACCAGTCATCAACTTTCCAAAACACAGCATGTAGCGCTGATACCTTCATGTGAGGGTTTGGGGCTTGCTCCGGCCTGAACAATTAAAACAACAACAAAGCAAATCACAATGAAAAAACATATTTAAATAGTTTTATCCTAATTACTTAATTAATTATCTCAGCCCAGACACAACCACTTACCATGACCATTTTGATGGACAGTGGAGTACGCCTGATCTGGGCTGGTGAGTTGTGTGGTGGCCGGTCTTGGTCTAGCAACTAGAGTGGGCAGTAACTTGCAACTGGTTCGCTCGTTCCACACAGGGTTTCAAAATTGGTTAGTGTGCATTCTGGGATTCAGAGCTTTCCCAGTCTCTTTTGTTTTGTGTGTGTAGTATAGTCCTTGATCTCTTTGTGGCTGAGGTGGGTCCCCAAGAATTACTTTACAGTCATGTGGGATAGATGCTGCATTCAGTGTAGTTTCATTAAATAAGTACAAGGCCTCTTATAAAAGGTGAAGAATCCATTAGTTGCCCTCTCCGTAACATGACAGGCAGCAGGGTGTGTGGTTTATTATAGTAGAGACTCATTTGAGCAATAGTGGTGATACTCAGTCAAACTATTAAACAGAAACCTTCAAGAAACAAAAGAGCTGCTTTATCAGGAGGACATTGCTGAGATTGACTGAGGTGATGGGAATTATCAATTGCTCACAAGAGGCCAGAAAACAATCACTGACAACAATGGCTCCTGAGGGGTTAGTAGTCTGCTAAATTAATTAAGAACCTGGTCGAGTCCTAGAACCAACAGTGTTTCCTAAAACTGAACTACATCAGTATCTTCATCCTCCTTTAAATATTAGTGTTAGCTTCTTTTGCGATCAGGAATAACTGATGATTTAAGAAAGCAAAAGTAATACAGCACAAGATAATCTTGCCTTGACAACCTTGTTAGTTCCATTGTTGGTTTCTAAGTGGGTATCTTCCCTCTAGGAGACTATGGAGACCTACATTTCAGGATTTTTCAGGACAGTTCTTGGCACGATGAGTCTTGACATGTTAGGATGCATAGGATGGGCATCGTTATGGCAGTAACACATGCTCAAAATTGGCTACAGTGCCACTTGTATTCATATACCTTTTCCTTTTCACACTTTGTCAAGTTACAAGCACAAACTACAGTGTATTTTGTTAGGATTTTATTTAATAAACCAACACAAAGTAGTACATAATTGTGAATTGGAAGGAGCATGATACATTGTTTTCAAAGATCTTTCACAAATAAAAATCTGTAAAGTGTGGTGTACAAATACACGGTTTTAAGTTGCACTTGACTCAGATTCTCAGTTTGATTTAGGTTGATGACATAACTAGGCCATTCAAACACATCAATACACTTTGATCTAAATCTTTCCAGTGTAGCTCTAGCTGTCTATTTACAATCATTATCCTGCTGGAAAGTGAATCTCTGCCCCAGGCTGAAGTCTTGTGCTTCTTTCTTCTAGGATTGGCCTGTACTTAGCTCCATCCATCTTTATCCATCAACCATGACCACCTTTCCCACCTGCTGAAGGAAAGTATATGCAAAGCACGATGCTGCTGCCACCACAATGTTTAATAAAGGGGAATGGTGTATTATGTGTGACATGCAGTTTTATTCCCCCCTCATACATCTGCGCCGTAGATCTCTGCAGCTCAGCCAGAGTTAACCTGGGCCTATAGCCCACTTAGATTTATACTCTCCTTGCAGAGCATTTCAATTATGCATAGAGGATGCTGTTGTCTATAACACAAGAACCAAAAAGAACTGTTGCAATGGAATGGTTTCGTTCAAAGCCTATTCATGTGTTAGAATGGCCCAGTCAAAGTCCAGACCTGAATCCAATTTGGATTCTGTGGCAGAGCTTGAAATTGTCTTTCACAGGTCGTCTCCATCTAATCTGACTTAGCATGACTTATGTTGCAAATAATAGGAATAATTCCAGACTCCTGGGGCCTCATGTACGAAGCGTACTTATGCAGAAAAACCTTGCAGGGCAATGTTTTACACACAACTCGGCATGTACAAAAATTAATGTTGCAAGAAAGGGTTCAGAATCCACACAAACCTTTTTAATCGACAATAATAAACTACAGAGAACTAAAGCCTACCTAAATACACTAAAATATGACTACATTCATTTCATTTCATTCAAGGAGCATCAAACCCCATGTTTTTTCATGAGTTTGTGCTTTTATGGTTTAATCTACCCGAATGATAAAACTAAAGTACATTTTGTCTCATATGAAATCGTAACCCACCTTAGAAAATGATGGAAACAACCTCAGTTGGATGTAAACTGTAAACTTCCTCTGTTTTTGTCACCTGTAGATGTTAATGAGCCTCGGTTTGTGCGCCGGGGAGCATAAAATGCATGTGAATCATCTAAGGGGCACTTTCATTCTGGATTATATTTAGAGGTATCTGAGTAAATACATAGGCACCACATTTAAAAATTTTATTTGTAAAAACTTTGTATTGGTCAATCAAATAAAATCCCAATAAATCCATTACGTTGGTGCTTGTAATGCTAAACAAATGTGTAAAAGTGTAAGGAATGTCAGTACTTTTTCCAAGTGACTTCTTATCTGGATGTCACACTTGTTTTACATGTTTGGACCACACCCGACTGATTCATCTTTTCCTAAATGCTTTTTTGATAAGCATTAAGGCAAGACATTCAAACTGGCATTTCATTTTGGTGTGTCTGAATAGTAAACACATAAAACATAAGTTTGCTGAATGTGAGAAAAACCCAGTTAGCTACCATGCTGTAGCCAGAGCAGCTTGAAAATAATAAATCCTTACTTGTTCAGCTGCTCTACATCTATTTTCACACACAATGCCTATCACGTTAAGTGTTTGAATCGGACCAAAGTGCAGAAAAGAGCTTGGCAGCCGCATGATGAGTTAATCTTGAGGTTTTATTCCAAAACCGTCAAAAGCGTCACAAAAATCACTGCAGGTACATAACCGAGTTCAGAGCCAAAAACCTACATGAGTACTCAGTTCTCCAACGTAGCAAAACTGAACATCAACAAGGGTAGTGACGAGGAACAGTGATGGAGAAACCAGCGGGGAACAAAGAACACAGACCAACTAATATACAGGGAGAAAACAAAGGCAGGTAATCACAGAAACTAAGAACAGGTGTGACAAGCTGGCAGGGAGGCAGAGGGGACAGGTGGAACTAATAAACAATAAAGGAAAACATAAACCTAAACACAGTTAACACAAAAACACAAACCAAGTCCCAGGATGTCATATCATGACAATGCCGAATGTGTCACCTGTTATTCACAGGTTTTGCGGTTTATTTTCTCTATTCACATCGAGACTATTTAAGCAAGCATACGTGGAGGCAGTGGCTGAATATCCGCAGCATGTTCGAAAAATAGAGTTCTGCTTGTAGAAGGCGGGAAGGGGCAAAAGCATGAAGTGTGACATTGAAAAGACATCAGGGAGATAATACGACTTAGCAAGCAGTCTGAAGTGCAATACATATTTTTTCTATTTTTGTATCACCCCCTGCGTTTGTCCAGGCCTGCCGGGTGCAGCTCACCCACCTCCGACAGGTTTTGCAATGAATGTGTTTAGAATCCCTTCTTTGTGGAATATGATGGATGGGGTCCATAGGAGAAGCATTAGATTCATTGCTAATGTTTTCCCCTTGACCCGCTCCCACAGCATGCTGTACATCTACATATTGCATTTTAATAGGGTTCCAAAGATCTCATTTTAGCAGGTGAGTAGCCAATGCACTTCCTAACATAGCTGTGGAGAGAATGCTTGGACTTTGAATTTTTTTTTTCTCCAATAATAATTTTTGCTCACCTCAGCTGACCAGGTGCATTTTATTATTTAGTCTCAATAAACCCCTAACCCCGCCAAAACAAACCATGTTTCTGATTTTCCCCAAAAAATAATGTTTTTCTGACATTCCAAACTGTTTTTGTATCACTTTGTAAATGCAGCTTTGTCTTACTCTGGTATTAAACCAAAATATTTATAAAAAAATTATTATGACTTATAACCTCCTTATCTCAAAGTAATTGTTCATTAATAGTTAACCCTCGAAAAAGTTCAATGCATAATATTCATTATGTCCAAACATGAGATGGCTGAGCTGGGGGGCAACAAGCAAACCCATCCCAGCTCGCCACCTCTCCCTGTGGGCCACTCCAGAGTAGAAGAGAGTCCAGCCTCTCTCGAGGAGCTAGGTTCCACAACCCATGCTGTGCATGGAGGTGAGCCCAACTATTTCTAGTCAACAGCACATTATTACATTATCATTTAAAAAAAAAAGAACAAACACATGTAAAAAAAACACAGCAGAATGTAATAATGTTATTAAATAATGTGGCAGAAACTGTTGCAAAACGAGCTCATGGATTTTCTTACAAATCGCTCCGATTATTACAATATGCAGTTTAGTGATGTTTTATTATATTTTGAAGTCTTAATTTATTAAATGATTATATATTGAGTTGATAGTACATAATGCAGCGTTACTTTTTTTTTGTTCTCAAATAAATGTGTTCAATGATTTAAAATATTTCAGGCAAAAAAAGCAGAAGTCTGCTAGGATGTAAATTCTTTTTATAGGACAATCTGACCTTTAATGTTAAGCTATAAGATTGATCAGATCCATGTGTATTTTCAAAAACACATTTTTAGTCCCGGGAGAAAACTTAGTCCGTCATGACATGAGAAGCAATCAGTCGGCTCTAAGATCTGTTTACTTAGCCTGTCACTGTTACTGAACTGTGCTGGTGTTAATACAGCTGGAAGGGATTTGTGAAATTGCTTCACTGTAGTTCTTGCCTCATTCTTTCTGCTCCTCCTGTGACACTCAGCCAGTCAGGGGAGACATTAGTGGGAGGAAATATACAGCGCAAACTCTCATCAGTCTTCAGAAAGTTATGAGTGTAACATTGCTTCGGAAGAACGCATCAATCCGTCCGACCACAAGCTGTAAAAGTTTGTTGAACCGGTGTGTGCAGGGTTGTTTGATACTCACCCAAATGGATCCAGTCAAAAAGCTGTGATCCAAAATTAACATCTAAGTCTTTCCAGTGGAAAAACAAGAGGGAAGACAGGGAGTTGGGATATTACCAATATGCTGCAGTGCCCTGAAGTCTTGTTGCTGCTGCAGAAAAGAAATTGTCTTCAACTATCCTGTCAAAATTATTTTTCCTCTGTTGTTACTCTGAACCCTAAATTCCCTTTTTTCACAGCTGCTACAAACAAATTATGAGTCTGATTTTGTGTGTTTTCCCTTTCCTATAACTTGAGACGCAGAGCAACAGGTTGCAACACGCCACGAAGCTACATTAAATCAGACAATAGTTATCTGTCGGTGTTATTAGGCATGTGTGCTGCTGCCACTGAAGCTCCTAGCCCTCTTTGAAGACCAGGAACTGAGACGGTGATTGGAATTTGCTTTCTCTTCAGTTGCTAAAATGGAGGTACCCATATTTGGGTCCATTAAATTTTTACTGCACTAAGCCGGGGGAAAGGGGGTGGAAGCAACCTGGCTGCCGTGTGCATTTCTCAAAGCCGACTTTACTGCCCCACTGGGGGAGCTGTGGCGGGCTGGTTTTCACCAAAGGTTGAAGTGATGACAAACAGCATAAGAATTCA
This sequence comes from Girardinichthys multiradiatus, assembly GCF_021462225.1. Lineage (NCBI taxonomy): Eukaryota > Metazoa > Chordata > Actinopteri > Cyprinodontiformes > Goodeidae > Girardinichthys > Girardinichthys multiradiatus. The sequence goes on from NC_061808.1 coordinate 30,578,677, forward strand.
TTAGAGGAGCAAAGGAAAAAGGGAGCTGTTACAAAGAGCCGTGCAGGCAGCAGCCGCAGCTACTGTCCTTGAAGCTTGATAAGGAAAAAAGCTAAAACGAATCAATCGGTATGTGGATCAGCCTGGACTTCAAGGTCAAATTAAACAATGAACTAATGAACACATCAGTAACACCTGGCTTGAGGTAGCAAAGAAATAAAACACATCATTAGAAGATAATCAGACCATAATAATGATTACAGTGTTTGCACATAATATTGGCAAAAGCTAAGTGGATGTACAGACCTATAGTGCACTATTAAAAGAGGTTTGATAGGATATTAAACAGTATTAACTATTTATGTTTTGATATGGAGAGTACAATTTATTGAACTTTCATGTCAGATTTTACCCTTCAGTCAATCACAATTTATTGTTCATTGGCAGGTTGATGTTATTGATAAAAACAGAACCATTACCCCAATACCCCCGTCACACTTTCGGCTTTTTATTTCAACGGTGTTGGACTACACCACGCCATTGGAAAATAACTGCCCGCTCACAGATAAGCCAGGCTGCCACAGATATTTTAAATATGTTTAGAAATAATGTCACATGAATGTCACTTTTACGCTCCATGTATACAGCATATGTGCACCACTGCTGCAGAATCAGTTCAACTGTGTCAAATATTGCATAACTGACCCAATAACAGGACTTTATGTAACACTATGCAAATGCTTTACCCACCAAGCTATGCTAGATGTTTGAACAGACAGCACCAGATGTACTTTCTGATTGATTTTGCTAATAACTATCTGACCACAATCGGGGACTACTTTACATACCTGTACAGTGGTCTGAGATGGCAACAGTGGCTGTTCCTGTTTTGGCTGCAAAATCCTCACCCCAAATAGACAGGTCAAGAAATTACTCCTTTTTGCACAGCACCTTTAATCAGGTGAAGCTTTGCTCCTTGCTTCAATGTAACATGCATACAAAGTGAAAAGGGATTCCTAATCAGTAGATTTTTTCACATCATCGAGACAAATGTGGGTAAATAATCAGAATTTAAAGTGACCAACGAAAGACCCACAGGTATGCTCTTTTCACTAAAGGTCAACAGAGAAAAATCTGGATTCTATGTTGCTGTTGGGCTGCGACTGTCCATCAGGAAAGCTATGATTTAGGCTATGATCTGGGCTGAATAAATATGTTGTATAATTACTAACAATTTATTAATGCAGGACACACAATCCAGACTAGTTTCCCAGCCAGTAATCAGAGTGCATTAGCATCTAAACACACAACTAATGTGCACTCAGTGATTAAAAACATAGAAAACGGTAGTTCAATGTTTAATTCAATTCTGTTCCAGCAGAGTTGACTATGTTGATGAAAAGTGGCCATTTGGATAAATGTTAGAATGTTGTTGCAGAAGCTGTGAACAGAATTTATGCTCAGTATCAAGTGTTAGCAATAACCACCTACCCAAAAAATGCCGTTTAGATTGTTTGTTCAGTCCCCAATAGCATGCCGCTACTTTTTAAAATATATCATGTAAAGAAATAAAAAGAAGATTAAATTGTGATTGGACTTTGATCTCACAAGCACAAGCTCCACCCCTTGGTTTCCCTCTGGTTGACAAAAGAGCATAAACAATACTGAGAAGAATGTAAAAGGTTTAAATACTGAACAGTTGTGTGCATAAATACACACCAAGGTTTATTTAAATTATGTAGTGATATTTATTTTCCTAAATGAAGAAAAACTAGAAACTACTGTAGGCTGATAGAGCTATTCTGTGCAGAGACATCAGTGAGTGGCAAAACTGAAAGACTTCCGGTCAGTGTTGTCTGAAGTCCATTTAGCTATTGCTAATAACAGCTTATTTAGCTTTAGCTAAAGCTTTAGAGATTAGTGGGTTGCAGCAACACTTGTCAGGAAATGCATCAGTAGTGAAAACTATTCTCTAAATTTATCTCCACTCTAAAGTTATTCAGGTTTACAGCAACCCAAGTTGATGAAGTCATTCTGCGACAGCCAAACAACATTGACCTTTTTCTCGTGCTCTCGGTGGAAGACACGCGTTTTCTCTCCCTCCCTCCCTGCTGATTCCTGCTTCTGCTTTTTGTCTGTATTTTTCTCAGAGGCTCGCTTTGCATATCCTCCAAACTTGTAAATTATGGATTTGGTCAGCTGGACTCTCAACGTAATTGATAAAAGAAAAATTTAAACGGGAAGACAGGGTAAAGGAGGCCCTAATTGTCCAGACGGGACGTTCTTCTCTGGATACACAATGGATTCTTGGCAGCAGTGGAAGATTGTGTGCCTGACTACAATGTCGGTCGCGGACATAGAAGATGTGTACATATTTGGACTTTTGATAACAGGATTTCTGCTTTTTGGAGTTGGTGGTTACCTGGCTTATCGAGTGATTCGCAAAACGTGGGCAGCTGTTCAAAGCATTCTAAAGCTGCCTGTGATGTTGGATGGAGTCTGTAGAGCGATCAATACTCAGACTGAAATGTTAAGAGAACAGAATCGCAAGCTGGACATAATTCTTGAACAGAATCACAGCCTGGCAGCGGTTGGACTCAGAGGTTAAAGGATATAATCTTGGAGAAGTTGTACGCTCGAGATCTGCAGAAAATACCAGACATTTGGCTATTTGGATTTACAATTGAGACATACCAGTAAAACTCTTAAGGTAGTTGGAAATTAACAACTGCCTGAACCACAACATTTATTGTTTTTCTAAATCTGGCTCCCCAACGTGGCCTTGGCAACTTCTGCTAACTGGCTATCGACAAAATATCTCCTGGATGTTATATAAACACGACGCTCTTCCCCAGCACTCCCCTACCAGCTGTGTGCTGATAGGACTATGCGGCCGATGGATAAAACTTCCACCTCTCTTCTCAAGGACAATGGCGCTTCTATCAGTGTTGACAGTCTAATTCTTGCAAACACACTCAGACTTACATTTGCACCATCCAGATTCCACCATACCCTTGCTGAATCTTTACTTATGTGTGTGTTGCTTACCCCTGCTGAGGTTTTTTGCACTATTTCAGACTATTCTAAGAATAGAGTCTGAAATATGATTTTTTTTTCCTCCTATCTTACTTTACCTAAATGTGTGATTTCTTTACTTTTCATAGATTTTCAGATTTCTCAGCTGATTACCAGCAAAAGAAAATTATTATTAGTATTTCATTACTTTTTCATTGATTTTTAGTTTTATCAGAAGGATTACCAGCGAAAACCAAATATTATTAGTAATTTGGACATTAGCTGCTCTTACACCAATGACCCAACTTTCTTATTTAGACTACAATGGACTGTTATTACTTAGTTCCACTTCAGTACCAGTAAAAGCAATACAAAATTAGCACCTGAAAATGTGGATTAAAGCTGTTTTGTACCAGTGACTCAGCTTCCCTTGTTAGAATTCAGTGGAATGATGAGACTTTTAGATTTCTCAGAAGGATTCATAACTTTTTAGATTTCTTAGTATTGTAGTATCATTTGATTTGTTTTTATGTGTCTGCATCTGTGTTTATTTTCTTTGTGATTGTATTGTAATTGTATGTACAGCGCTTTGAGTGTCTCGTTACAGAAAAGGGCTATATAAATAAACTTACCTTACCTTACCTTACCTTACCTTACCATTGGTTTGTATTGTTATTATCCTCATGGTGGTTAGTTTACTCAGGAAGAACAGAAGCTGTTAAACCTTAATTAAATGAGCCTTCTTTTATTATCCCCTCTTCATTTTAAGAGTGATGAAAACTTTACAGTTCATTCCTGAAGGCCCAGTAAGAATCAGGAAGAAAGGGATTAGTCTTGCAGTTTTTTCTCACATGTACTCATACACTTTGTTCTGTCATCTTGGTCTGTGTAGGAAGTGATTCAGACAGTTCTGTCAGAGTAAAAACGCAGATACCCAAGTAGTCGAATATCACATAGAGATTGGCCCTTGCAAGCAACATTCTCTAGGAGAATGAGCAGAGTTTATTATCCCATTAAAATGAAAAATTTAGACAAAAACAAGTCTGTTACAATTTCCAACAATTGTTAATGGAGTAAAATGGGGGAGAGAGGGATTAGAGAGGCGTAAGGGATTTTTAATCCAGGAATGCTTGTAAACAGGGTGCAGGTGCACAAGGCTTTACTTAATGTAGCAGCTGGTGCAACTGGTTCACCAGCAAATTGTGTTCTTGAGTTGATGAGGAAGACAACATCATGACAAATCATTTTTACTATTTTATCACCAGAGACATCGTCTTCAACATCATCATCACCTCTGTCATCATTGTGAGACTGGTAATTGTGAAGATGTCCTGACAATTTTAGTGACGTAACATAATTAGCTCTGTTTTTGTTTTAATAAATAATGTACAAATTTTTTCCATGCTTGAGTAGCGAGGACAAAAATAAATGCTACCTGTGAACTGAGGGGGAATGCCCGTCTGAATTTGATATTTTTCAGTTAACCTTCAATGTAATACCCTGATGCTCTGCTCAGCAGTGCACGCTTTCAGTCTGTGTGAAGCCAGTGTCTCTTCTCCCTCACTGGGTGCCACAACAAGCTAATCCTCTTCCAGCTAAGTTGTCCGAGCAGCACATTACAGTCAGCCCACAGCGAGCTGTGCCACTGGGCCCGGTGACAACGAGGCCCGCTAAGCTTCGAACATTCCTTTGATTTTGGCAGTATGATTGGACCGTCTGGCCTATCAAAGCCCTTCAGTGGATCAGTGCAGGTTGAGCACCCACAAGAAAATCTGTTGTGCAATTTCTGCCGAGCTTCAAACTCGCTTATATTTTTACTCACACGTGCACAAATAAAATGTGCCTGTCTCTAAAGTGGCCAATATATGGCCACAGATTGAAAGAGAGATTGCCAGGCTTAGCATCTGTGACCTTCCTCCTACTCATCGCTCCTCCACTCCGCTGCAGCTCTTCTACAGCAGTGCAGTATTTCTGGCTGTGGATGTTTATCTGCGGCCCAAATATGCAGCTCCTGTCGCTCTGTGCAGCAGGCGTTTCAGCAACATCACAAAGATGGATTAAGTCGTGCGTTAAATTGCCTCTTTGAAGGAAATGAATAAATAAATTTGAGGGAATAATCCCTTGACTGTTCACTGTCTAATGTGAGAGTGATTGCATAATGCTGGTTTAAATGTTTCCTCTGCTCTGCTCTGTTCTCTGATGTGTTCTGTTGCTGTATAATTCTCTACAATTACTTTATTTACAACCTAGTAATGCACCGAATCTGCAAAGGCATTGGTGTACGGAATATATTACCAGAACTAAACCCATTTATTTATTTGACACTCATCTAAAACATAAAAAAGGCATGTCACTTTTGTCTCTGAATCCATTTGCTTTTCATAAAACATCCTCTGTTTATCTGTTTTGCATTTCTTTCCTGGAAAGATTATGTTAAAATTCTGAGACATTTTTGGAAAAATCTTCCAAGCTACTATTGGAGGTGCTGCTACTCACTGTATGTATCGCTGGTTACAGTAACAAGGTACAACAAGGTGTCTAAAAAGTTAAAATTTCAAAACTGGACAAATGTCCATCATTCTGTTTCTGAAGGGTACTTCTAGCTTTACAGAGCGCAGATTAATGCAGCGCTACCCCCTGCTGATCAGCTGGCTAAAAGAAGACTGCTAAAGGTGAGTGATAAAGGTGAGTGCTTTGTAATCCTGTTGTATCTATGTTTGAGTCTTATGTTGAAATACTAAAGGAAGTAAAAAAGTCAATTCACAAACTGCTCATCAAGCTGGTCTACACCACGTGATTCCAAAACATTAAAGAAGCCCCCACCACTTTATCAATAGTTTGCAGCATGTTGGGTACTCTGTAGAAAAAACGGTCACAGTCTGAAGGTATGACTAATCTTAGCATCTGCTTTGGAGTTTCCTGATGGCACCTAACTAAAAGGCTATTTCACTAAACAAATACTTAAGACTGATTAGACCTGAAATGGATAATTCTACACTGAGGAGAGATTATTTAAAACAGTTTGAGATTAATGAAAACTTTATTGTATTTCTGAGCTCCAAGTTTTTTTTCTCCTTTTTTATTTTTAAGAGGAGAAAACTTTCCTTTTTGATAAACCTTTTACTTAGAGTGGTGTAGTTCATCCTCAGCTATCTCCACTGCTAAGGCCTTAGATTGCTGGAGAACATACCGACCACCTATCAGCACTCTGCAACTTTCTCCTACTACTCTCAAATTATGGATAATCTACAGTTATTGCTGCAATTAAGTATGTTATATGTGTTTATTTTTTTCTTTGTAAAAGTTACACCTGGCCCTGAGTTTCTAATTAGTTGTGACACATTCCTGGAGGGGGTCAGTAACTTGAGCTATCGCTGTCAATCCAGTCATATTCTGTCTCTGTATATGAAACATTTGAATCTGTCTGTGTTTAACCCTTTCTCTCTTCTAGACACAGCAACTGAAGCAACTATTGCTGCAACAAACTTTATGTATTGTTTTTCCTCCCATAGATTTTACTTCTTGCTCAAACTTCATGTTCATCTCTGTTTCCCCCCAAAATAAATACACTTAATTAGCTACTGCTGTAAACAATTCTTTGCTTTTTAACATAGAAGTCCTGGACTCCTGGATTAGTGCATCTGTTTGTTTGTTGTTGTTTTTTTGTTTTTGTATGTATGCTCGTTCTACTCAAACCTTGGTCAGTTGTGGCAGCCACTCACACTAAGCCTGGCTCTGCTGGAGGTTTGTTCCTCTTAAAGGGGAGGTTTCCCTTGTGCTGTTGTTACATGCATCCCTCATGCTTGGCATGAGGGATTGCTCCAAAGGTAACAACTCGATGCAATCAACTGTTTCCTGCAACAGAAGTAGGGATACATGTTGTCAGCCACGCAGGCCAAACCTTTTTACTATGAGAAACTGATCTGGATTGCATTGTTGTACAACTAGAATCTGTCGGGGTGCGACATTTTGGACTCTGTTGTGGTTTTGTGTTTGTTTACTTTTCGTCTAGTTTGGGTTTTGTAGTCTTGTTTGTTTGTTTTTTAGTTTGCTTATTTCCTTTTGCCCCTGATAACTTTGTTCCTTCTACTGCCTCCTAGTGTTTGTTGTTTTCTCTCCTCTCATTCTTAGTTTCTTAGTGGTTGCTTTCTTCTTACTTTGTATGGTTTTCTTATTATTATTATTATTATTATTATTATTATTATTATAGTTCTTTGTCTTCTTTGGATTCTCTAGTTTAGTTTCTCATTTAGTATCTCTGTGTTTATTTATGTTTAGGTATTTGGTCTTTTTCCACTCTTCTTGTTTATTAGTTTATTTTTTCCTGTTCTTCCTCTTGTCTTTTGGTTCCCTTTCTGTGGTGTAGTTCTTTCCTAGTTTAGTTCCTCGGTTTAGTTTCTATAGTTCCAGCTCTTCCATATAGGTTAGCTTTAGTTGTTTACTTTTGGTTTGTACATATTTTAGTTCTCACATTCTTTGTTTCCTTTCCAGTTACTTCAGTCAGTGTTGGTTTAGGTTTGTTTATTTTTGCGGTCAGGGTTTCTTTATGGGTTCTTTGTCAATTATTAGGTTGTGGTGTTCTTTAGTTCTCAATTTAATTTAGTTAATGATTATTCTAGGTTCTTATGTTTCTTTGAGTTATTTATCTCTTTCCATAGTTTCGTTTAGTTCTGTTTCCCTGAGTTTTGTTATTCAGTCCTTACTCATAGTTTTGTTTTTATAATCAGTTTCCTGTTGGTTATGTTATAGTCTAGCTCCTTTCGTGTTCCCTTGTTTTCTAGTCTGGTCACCATAGCAACTATTCATATTCCCTCAGTTCTCTGCAGCCTGGTCCACACCTGATTCCTATCTCCTCTGATTTCCTGCCTCTCAGTCTCATTGGTCCATACTCCACTTCCCTCTGTTTATAAGCTCTCTGGTTTTCATTGTTCTTCGGTGGTTCCTTCCGTTCACTACCCCGTTCACTACTCATGACTATGTTCAGTTTGTGCTTCGCTCCTGCTCCGAGTTCGATGTAAGTTTTCGGCTCCACTCATATCTAGTGCTGCTATGATTTATGTTACGTTTTTGCTACGTTTTTGGAAGAACCTTTGAATAAAGAAGAAGTGTTCTTTTAACATGCTGCTGCCCAGCTCTTGTCTGCACTTTGGTCCACCTCAAACCCCGAATGTGACAGAATCAAGTTGTAATGTGTATAATTGACATTAAATCTGTCTATATGATTGGACTAAGTTGACTATTTATTTCTATATACAAACTGAATCTGTTTGTTTTGTAAAATGCCTTGAGACAAACAGACCCAGTTTTGAATATAAGCTACATAAATGAGCTGAACTGAATTAAACTGAATTCAAAAGGGGGCATTTTCAATACTTGTTAAACATCAGGACCACTTTCAAACGAGAAAGGCATAAAAACCACATTATATGAACTATTTAAACCATACATTAATTTATTGTATACTGATTACAGATTCTTTAAACACCGTTTGTTATCTGTGAAACCTTTACTTGTGTAAACACAAAAAGAGGATTCTTATCTTTCCCAAAAATGTTCAATCAATCAATCGACTTTCAGTTATAGAACACTTTACACATACAAAAGTCCCTAAATTTATTGGACACAAACACAATAAAACAAATAGACAAAAAGAAAAAACAGCCTTAAACTGTGTAAACAGTAAGTAAATAAATTAAAACAGCCTGATATTTTTGCTCAACTGGACTTAAAAGCCAATATAAAAAGATAGGTTTTTAAAAGGAACACCCTTGTTGTTAAAATCTGGTCTTGCCTTCATGAACGGAAAATTGTGTTTAATCTTGTCTCAGGACCAAGATCAAACGTTCTATGTAGCCATCTCTAGTGTCAAAATGACTGAAAGCAGAATTTAAATCTCTCCATTTGTTGAGTAGATCACCAGAAATGGATGGAAAAACCAGGCTAAAATTAACTGTGACACTCCAGCACCCTAAGAGGAAATAAAATACATCTAGATGTGGAAGAGGTGTGTGTATCTACCCTTAAAAGTCTATGTAGTGCAGAGAAATATCAACATATTGGCCTATTATCTGGTCTAATGACAGCCGGTCTGGTAGAAACAAAAACTACTGGTTGTTTTGCATCAGTTCACCCACTGATTGTTCGACGTACGTCCCACGTCGCTAGAGTCAATTAAAGGCTCCATTCGTCAACAGCTCCAGCTCCTTGGTGCCAACCCTCAATGGAAAAAACTCACATTATTGCTCACTCAAAAATGTATTGTCACAGGTCGCTTTTTATTTCCCCCCTCTGTTTTGGTCTTTATGTCTTCTTTCAGCTTCCTTTCTTTGCAAGCAGGCTCCCAGGCTTCTAAAAGCAATTTCATCCTTCCTGTGCTTTCATGCTCTGTGAACATAATATCCCATTGTTTGGTTTCAAGTGTAATTTCAAAATTTTGAATAAACCAATGTAGGGGAAATATACTTTGTGTGTTTTGCATTCAGTATGTGAACCCCATGAAAGATGACAAATTGTGGAATTACTGGGACTAATATATGTTGTATATTAAAGTGTCTGTGACACACCTTTCCCACAAATGCAGAAATTGATAGAAAACATCTTAATATTGAAGAGATTGGGCAGTAATTGGCATTATAATATGACTAAAGCCATGATAAAAGACAATTGGGAAACAGAATAGGCATATTTCGATGTTAAATTTTGCAAGTCCAAAGTCACCAGGAAGTGATGTCAGAGGGGAAGTCTCCGGTCACTTTGTGAGTGTCAATGATAAACTGTTCAGGTAGAAGCCAAGTTGCATTGAAAACAGCGTTAATATGGTGACACGGTGAATTGCTGGTGGTGGCTGCAATACTATGACAGCAGCCATTAGTTCGCACTACTTTCCTGCAGTGAAGAGGATCAGAGCTGCCTGGATCATAGCTGGAAAACTGACAGATGGACTGGTCCCACCGAGCACAGCCAGTTGTGATCGGAGGACTTCTCGGCAAACTTCTTCAAACAAGAAACCGCTGAATTCACAAGAGAAATGGTGTCAGAGGTCAGGATATCTGACAGATGAAAGAGAATGTTGAAAACAGATGCCATAGTCATGCCAAAGAAAAGGTTGCTGTTGCTGGTGCTAAATGGACCAAGGTTCAGCATGTAAGAACATTTCCTTGTTTCAAAATACATTTAGATAATGGCATTTATTGTTAATAATTTTATTATTAATAATAATAATAATAATTTGAAATTATTATTAACAGTCAGTGCTGTTTATACTGTAACCCTGGATTTACACTGTATCTGCTCCACACCGCTCTGGTCTGTTGCAAAACCCGGAGGAGCTCCAAGAACCATACGCAGATCGCACAATAAATGCCAGTTATAAATGTGGTAGCAAGTCTTAAACAACTCATTCTTTGGAAGTTAAACCAGTTAAACTGATTCACTTTTCTTTTTCTTTTTATGTATCCAGATATTTACCTGTTTTGTTCTACAATGGGTGAGTTCACTGAGTGCAGCTAAATTATATTTGTTGCTTAGTTTGTTTCATTTAATTTATTTATGGTTCAACTTAGAATACCTTAGTTAATGTATATAGCCCAGTAATTGAACTAATTGGCTTAATATAAAAAACTGCTAATATAAACACGTGTATAAATATTTGTGCGTATTCAATGATATAGCGAGATCTAGTACATATTTAGTGAATTATTTTGAGAATCCGGATGTTGTGCTTGTTCTGTTTCCTGATGGTGCTGTATGATTCATGCATATTGACTTCGGCCGTGCTCCGGCATCTGGCAAGAATAGACTCTGGTCGAATTAGATGGCTCTCGCACGTCACAGCACTTGTGCTCTGCCGTCTGATGAAAGCTAACTTTCTTCTCCTAACTCTGATGCGTCTCTCTGTGATTGTGACTGAATTTTATCTAAAGAAATATCAGATTATTTGCTGCTGTCTGTGTTGCTGGCCATTGTAGCAGCAGTTTACGTGCCAGGGTTCCCCTGTGATGTCATAAACAAGCACAAAGGAGCAGTCTGGAAGTGCCTTTTTAGGGAAATGTATTACCATATATTTCAACAACTTTATTTTAGCGGCATGAATATACTTTTTGAAATATTTTAGTAATGCTTCCTTTCCATAAATGTAATTGGATTTATCATAAAAATTTTATGTCCCGGCCACTTTAAGAGACTTTAAGTGAAAATGGGAGGTAAGACAAGCAGGTATTGAAAATTCACATCCACATATTTGTGTTTCTCCCTAACTGGATTATCAGGGCTGTGCCTGTAAGTCCACAACCTGATCTTGGAACATTATTGTCTGTTAAATGTGTACTAACACATTCACACAAACATTGTTAGCTAAACCATGCCTACAAATGAGTGCCATCTTTTATGCTTTACTCATAATTTATTGATGTGTTCAAATTGTTGGATTTGTTTTCTCTAAACTTCCATTGAAGCGTTTTCTGCTGTTCATCAAACACAAAGAACATAAAACAGTACAAATTCCCAAATCTACTTTGTAATTTATAAAACTGGCCATCACGATGTTTCTTATCTCTCCATGAATGTTGGCAAATGTAAAAATGCATTTTATGTGGGTCCAAAGGTCAGTAAATGAAGCAAAATATTAAGTCCTGTTAATAATAATAATCATCTTTATTGGTCATTGCACATGTACATTACAATGAAATTTGTCCTCTGCATTTAACCCATCCCTTATAGGGAGCAGTGGGCTACCATTGTGCAGCACCTGGGGAGCATTCTGGGGCTAAGGGTCTTGCTCAGGGAGCCACAGTGGCAATCTGTGGGATACAAACCTGGCCCCTTGTGTACCCTCTGGAACACAAACCTTCTGTTCTAACCACTAGGTCACCACTCCCTAAGTCTGTGTGTCTCATATAAACCCTTGTCTCATATAGTGTGTTTATACAGTAGGAATACAGGGTACTCGTACTAGTCATCTTCCGCTTATCCGGGACCGGGTCACGGGGGCAGCAGACTCAGCAGAGACACCCAGACATCCCTCTCCCCAGACACCTCCTCCAGCTCATCCGGTTGGAGTCCAAGGCGTTCCCAGGCCAGCCGAGAGACATAGTCCCACCAGCGTGTCCTGGGCCGTCCCCTGGGCCTCCTCCCGGTAGGACGTGCCTGGAACACCTCCCGAGGAAGGCGTCCAGGAGGCATCCAGTATAGATGCCCGAGCCACCTCAACTGGCTCCTCTCAATGCGGAGGAGCAGCGGCTCTACTCCGTGCCCCTCCCGGATGGCCAAGCTCCTCACTCTATCTCTAAGGGAGTGCCCGGCCACCCTACGGAGGAAGTTCATTTCAGCCGCTTGTATCCGGGATCTCGTTCTTTCGGTCATGATCCAAAGTTCATGGCCATAGGTGAGGGTAGGAACGTAGACCGACCGGTAAATGGAGAGCTTCGCTTTTCGGCTCAGCTCTTTCTTCACCACAACGGACCAGCAAAGTGCCCCCATTACTGCGGCAGCCGCACCAATCCATCTGTCGATCTCCCGCTCGATTCTTCCCTCACTCATGAACAAGACCCCGAGATACTTTGCCTCCAGTTGAGGCAGGAACTCTCCTCCAACCTGAAGAGGACAAGCCACCCTTTTCCAGTCTAGTGCCATGGCCTCTGACTTGGAGGAGCTGATCTTCATCCCAGCGGCTTCACACTTGGCTGCGAAACGCCCCAGTGCATGCTGTAGGTCTTGGCTAGAGGGGGCCAGCAGGACCACGTCATCTGCAAAAAGAAGAAAAGAAATTCACCTGGTCCCCAAACCAGACCTCCTCTGGCCCCTGGCTACATCTAGAAATCCTGTCCTTAAAAGTTATGAACAGGACCGGTGACAAAGGGCAGCCCTGCCGGAGTCCAACATGCAAAGGGAACAGGTCCAACTTAGTGCCGGCAATGCGGACCAAAGTCCTGCTCTGCTTGTACAGGGACCGGATGGCCCCTAATAAAGGGCCCCCAATTCCATACTCCTGGAGCACCCCCCACAGGGCATCACGAGGGACACAGTCGAATGCTTTCTCCACGTCCACAAAACACATGTGAACCGGTTGGGCAAACTCCCATGAACCCTCGAGTACCCTGTAGAGGGTATAGAGCTGGTCCAGTGTTCCACGGCCGGGACGAAAACCACACTGCTCCTCCTGAAGGTGCAGGTTCGACTATCGGCCGGACTCTCCTTTCCAATACTCTGGCATAGGCCTTACCAGGGAGGCTGAGGAACACCCCAGTCTGTCAGTCCAGAGGCACTGTCCCTGACCGCCATGCAATGTTGAAGAGGCGTGTCAACCATGACAGCCCCACAACATCCAGAGATATGAGGTACTCAGGGCGGATCTCATCCACCCCCGAAGCCTTGCCACTGCGGAGCTTTTTAACCACCTCAGTGACTTCAGCCTGGGTGATGAAAGAGTCCAACCCCGAGTCCCCAGCCTCTGTTTCCACCAGGGACTGCGTGATGGCAGGATTGAGGAAATCCTCGAAGTACTCCTTCCACCGCTCGATAATGTCCTCAGTCGAGGTCAGCAGCCTCCCACACCACTGTGAACTGTGTTGGCGAAGCACTGCTTCCCCCCTCCCAGAATCGCTTCAAGGCCAACCGGTAGTCCTTCTCTATGGCCTCACCGAACTCCTCCCAGGCCCGAGTTTTTGGCTCTGCCACTGCCCGGACCGCGGCACGCTTGGCCTCACTGTACCCGCCAGCCACAGCCAATAGGACTCCTTCTTCAGCATGACAGCGTCCCTTACTGCCTATGTCCACCACCGGGTTCTGGGATTGCCACCACAAGAGGCACCACAGACCTTACGGCCGCAGCTACGGGCAGCAGCATCGACAATAGATGCGGAGAACATGGTCCACTCGGACTCTATGTCTCCAACATCCCCCGGAATCTGGTCAAAGCTCTCCCAGAGGTGGGACTTGAATACATCCCTGGCGGAGGGCTCCGCCAGACGTTCCCAGCAGACCCTCACTATGCGCTTGGGCCTGCCAAGTCTGTCTGGCTTTCTCCTCCTCCAGTGGATCCAACTCACCACTAGGTGGTGATCAGTGGACAGCTCAGCAATCTGTCCACCAGGTGCTCTCCGGCGAGTCCCGACCTCAGGCCTGGCTCCAGGGTGGAACCCCGGCTCCGCCGTACCAGGCCACATCACGTGCCTCGATCTACTAGTCCTCATGAAGGATTCTTGAACCGCTCTTTGTCTGACCAGTCACCTAGAGTCTGTTTGCTTTGAGAGACCCTACCAGGGGCATTTAAGCCCCAGACAACATAGCCTCTAGGATCATTCAAGCACTCAAACACCTCCACTACTTTAAGGTGGCGGTTCAAGGAGGGGGGAATAAAGGGTGTAAACTGTAAAGTGTTCTATTGCACACTGTTACATACACACTCATTTGCTGTCACCCAAAATCTTTTGTTTATTTATTACTCCTGTGGACAGTTCACCAGCTGGGGACGTAGAACCAACCCGACCTTTTAAATTAGGCTGATGATGCACCTGTATGAGTGTGAAAAGAGTAATGCATGGCATGCGTGGAGTTGGTGCAGTGGTTTTAAACAAGTACTTTGTTGAAAAGAACCAAAAAAGAAGCACTGTGTTGGAAGGCTTCAGGGAAGGAGCCTTCACCTCAGGGCTGATTGACCCAGAGGGGAGCGTTAATTTTGGCCACGCTGCATTTTGAAATTCAAATTGTTACACTGCTCTAACCACGTGGAAAAAGGGGAAAACCACTTTTGGTGTCTTTTACAAATAAAAACCTTTGAAAAAATAACTATTAAAATAAATATATTAAACTGAGCATCTGACACAAGGTGGGGGTCTACCTCACTCAGATGCCTGCTTTTGTTTTCTATGCTCTTTCACAAGCACACACACACTAGTTGTTACTCTCTGACCCAGTCAGAAAAATAAAAAATTAATAAATAAAACAAGCCGAGGGAGAAGCAGACATGTAACAATAGGTTAAGTTCGTTTTTACCATCTAATCCCTCTCTTATATCTTAAAAGCAATATTTTTTTTATTCTATATATATGATTGCTTGACCATCATCGACTTAAGGTTCGATGCTCTTTATACAGTCTACCAGTGTCCCCTATAGTCAAAAAAATATTAGCTGAATTAACCAGTTGGGTTAAAGTGTTTAGTTTGAGCCGCCTCAAGAATTCGGCATGCCAAGGTGAGTGAATCTTCAACAGTAGAAACAAAGAGTGTATGCATAGCAAAGCATGATATTAAGTAATTGTATTATCATGTTATTGCTATAATAAATGCATAGCACTTACAAGTACGTTTGCAAGCAGTGGCTTCTGTGTGCAGTATACACTGGATTTCTAATTTGCAATGCCATAGATTTTACCTGTCCAAACCATCTGTGGTAGAATGGTTTTTGTCTGAATCTATGTTAAAATATGTCTGCCAAAAATTTAGAAAGCCGATGCAAACGCATCATTAACTTAAAGTAAATATATGTTGTAGAGTATTTAAAATATGTATAAAGCAAATAATTAAACTTAAAACAGAAGACTAGCCAAAGATTTGCTAAATTTTGGCCAACCTCTGACGTATGAGCGAGATGACATTAGCTGGAGGTTATCATGGTAGGTAGACAGCAAACGTGCGATGAACAAACATAAGGAAAGGAAAGTGTAGAGGGAATAACTGCCCACTTCCCTGTCAGTGCTGTCGGAGAGAAAATGGCTGTCATTTCATTATTCTTTCTTAAAAACAGCTTTAACCAACCCACTGTTCCTTGTTGGGCTACATCAACATACAATTTTGGTTTTACTTTTAAATGTGAGCACTGATTCCAAAGCAGAGTGGCTCATAAAGTTACGACTATTAATTGGCCATAAAGGTCATTCACTTGGAGCTCTTGTTGTACAATGCATTTTGCATATTTTAAGGATTATGCATGACACAGTATGAGATTCTAAGCAAAACTGTTGATGACAATTACATCTTCATATTTATGGTCTGTGAATGTTTTTGCCTTCCAGAACAAATATAATTTGGGGGAGATAGTAGAATAGCCATGCCAGCTATGTGACATTGTTATGCAAACCGTGCTCATGCATAATTTATATTAGATTATTTTATGACTGTATAATGTTGTATAAATAAGCACGAAGATGTCATAGTGAGTCATTCAACTTTATGGTGTTGCTCCAAAACCTGGTTAGGCCGATTCATAGGAAAAACAGAAACCTTAATCTTTGTTGCATTTTTTCATATTACAATCACATACCTCATTGTATCTTGGGGATTTCATGTGCTAACCATCATAAAGTTGTACAAAATTGTGAAGTGGAAAGAACATGACACATCATTCTGCCTCATTTTACTCTGATACCATCAAATAAAATCCAGTTCAACTACTCACCATCAAAAGTAACCTTATGAAGGCTTACTATCACAAAGACAGAGGAACACAGCAAAAAGGTCATGGAGAAAGTTGTGGAGAAGTTTGACACAACTGCAAGCCTACCAAGGCATGGCCATCCACCTAGGCCAGACAAGGTGAGCATTATTTAGAGAGTCACCGAAGAGGTCTATGGTAACTTTGTAGGAGCTGCAGCGATCCAAAGCTCGTTCATTCGTTCGTTCGTCGTCTTCCGCTTATCCAGGACCGGGTCGCGGGGGCAGCAGACTCAGCAGAGACGCCCAGACGTCCCTCTCTCCAGACACCTCCTCCAGCTCCTCCAGGGGGAGCCCAAGGCGTTCCCAGGCCAGCCGAGAGACATAGTCCCTCCAGCGTGTCCTGGGCCGTCCCCTGGGCCTCCTCCCGGTGGGACGTGCCTGGAACACCTCCCGAGGAAGGCGTCCAGGAGGCATCCGGTATAGATGCCCGAGCCACCTCAACTGGCTCCTCTCAATGTGGAGGAGCAGCGGCTCTACTCCGAGCTCCTCCCGGGTGGCCGAGCTCCTCACCCTATCTCTAAGGGAGTGCCCGGCCACCCTACGGAGGAAGCTCATTTCAGCCGCTTGTATCCGTGATCTCGTTCTTTCGGTCATGACCCAAAGTTCATGCCCATAGGTGAGGGTAGGAACGTAGACCGACCGGTAAATTGAGAGCTTTGCTTTTCGGCTCAGCTCTCTCTTCACCACAATGGACCGGCACAGCGCCCCCATTACTGTGGCAGCTGCACCGATCCGTCTGTCGATCTCCCGCTCCATTCTTCCCTCACTCGTGAACAAGACCCCGAGATACTTAAACTCCTCCACTTGAGGCAGGAACTCCCCTCCAACCTGAAGAGGACAAGCCACCATTTTCCGGTCGAGTACCATGGCCTCAGACTTGGAGGAGCTGATCCTCATCCCAGCCGCTTCACACTCGGCTGCGAACCGCCACAGCGCATGCTGTAGGTCTTGGCTAGAGGGGGCCAGCAGGACCACGTCATCCGCAAAAAGAAGAGACGAAATCCACTGGTCCCCAAACCAGACCCCCTCCGGCCCTTGGCTGCGTCTAGAAATCCTGTCCATAAAAGTTATGAACAGGACCGGCGACAAAGGGCAGCCCTGCCGGAGTCCAACATGCACTGATCCAAAGCTTAGGTGTGAAAATCTTCTGATGTAATAGCTATTAGTTGAGGACTCCACAAATATGACTTTTGTACAGCGACAAGAAAGCCAGTTCAATCAAAGCCAAAGTCCTGTTCATAATTAAGGGACACAGCAAACATGTGGAAGAAGATGCTCAAATTAACAGAGACCAAAATTAAATTTTTTGGCCTATTTGCAGAATGTTATTTGTGGTGGAAAAACTAACTCTGCACATCACTGTGAACACACAATCCCTATGGTGAGACACAGAGATGCTAAACATAGAGCCAGAGCTGCAAAAGAATAGTTTAGATAAAATCTTTATCATGTGTTAGAACACCCCAATCAAAGTTGAGGCTTAAGTTTGTGGCTGTAACAGGACAAAATGAGAAAAAGCTCTAAAGGTGTGAATACTTTTGCAGGGCATGTAAAAGCAGATTATGTACTGCTAAAAACCTTGTTGCATATGGATAAATAAATGCAAAACTCAATATTATACTGTTAAAAAATGTCAGAACACATCAGTAAAACACTGTCTGGAACTAACAGGAATTCTTTTCAGTGACTGAAAAAAATATTTAGCGATAATGATGTTACTTCTTAATGAGGTAAGAAGACAAGGTAATTATGATTTCCCGCAAAAGAAAACCCATCAAGCTAATTATTCTTTCTTTTCATTTTGAAAATGAGCTGATATTTTATCTTTGATAATTGAGAAGACTGGTGACTGAGGAGCGGGTAGACGTGAGTTTCTGTCATTGTAGAGCTTCACTGATTAATAAATGAAGGGCCACAAATCAAGCTGAAAGATGTAAAGCACATGCAGCACATTATCTAGTACATGGACAAAATCCCAAAGGATGGAAAAAACACCTTAAAAAGGAGACCTGATATTTTATATATTGTTGAACTAATACAGAATCATTCACCATTAAAAGGGGATCGCTTACTTAATGATCTGAAAGCACCTAATGAACCAGATGGATAAGAGGAAGACTTTTTCTGAAATGATTCTCCCCCTGCTTAACACTTATGACTTTCTGATAGATTCTAAATTGAGAATGTCAGGCCTATTCATCTTGACCCACCCCTATCATTTCCTGAGTGCTGCGAGCTGCATTGATTAAGTTCAACAATAGCCTTGTTAATATACAGGCTGAGAAATGAGGAGGCACTGTCGTTGAGTCAAAGTAATTACATAGATTCATAGCAATAAGGATGGCTTTGAGCAAGAAATTCTGCCTCACAATTAAAAAAAAACTTCAAGTTTCACTAGTTTGATGATAATAAAAATATGATCCTCAAGCTGTAAGAGCTATTTATACTAAGTCAGTGTTGGGAATGATGTTATAAGAGGAGAATTAGGAATTAACAATATTACTTTACATTGTTTAATATTATTGGCTGTTGTTGCATATTTTTCACAATTAACCAGACATTTTTGTCCAAATGACCAAAATCTTCTAGTACTTCTGAGGCACATTCTAAATGGGCCTTTATTAACAAAACAAAATGCTTGCTACAGGGCTAAGGATAAAGGGATATTCATGAAAGTGTGAAAAGTTCTCCTAGCAATGAAGCTACCCAGATACCCAATAGTATCTGATCTACAGTGTCTTGCAAAAGTATTCGTACCCCTTCTGCCTCCCATTGTTTGATTGTAACATCATCAAACTTCATTGTGTTTTATTAGGATGTTATCTGGCAGACCATCAAAAAGCAGCACATCATTGTGAAGTGGAGTAATAAGACATACAACTTTAAAAGTTAAAATTTAAAAAGCATGGAGTGACTTTTTCTCAACCCTTGAGTCAGTACCTACTTTTGCCGCAGTAACTCTGTGTTTCGCTGTGGCAATGGTGTGTTCAGAGTGATGTGTAGCATTTGTTTTCTACCAGATGTAGCTTTTTTGCATATTGGCCAAAATATTACAGCTTTACCTATCTGACCAGAGCAGCGTTTCTGTATTTGTTTGCAGTTTCCCCTACATGGCTTGTGGAAAAATGCAAACGGAACTTTTATGGCTTTCTTTTATCGATGGTTTATTCTTGCCACTCATCCTCAAAGGCCAGATTTGTAGAGTGCATCCTTGATAGCTGTCCTATCAACAGCTTCTCCCTCCTGAGCTCTGGATGTCTGAAGCTCCTCCAGAGTTATTATGGGTCTCTTAGCTCCTCTGGTAAATTCTTTCCTTTCCTGGTCTGTCAGTTTAGTGGTTGGTTTGAAATTCTGCACATTTCAGATGATGGACTGAACAGTGCTCTGTACTACTAGCCTGGGATGTTATTTTACAACCAAGCCCTGCCTAAAACTTCTCAACGGCTTCATCACTGGCATGTCTCCTGTGTTCCTTGGTCTTCATGATACTTTTGTTCTCTAATGTTCTCTGACAAACCTCTAAGGCCTTCACAGAATCTCTGGGTTTATCCTGAGATTAAACTATAGGACTTTGTTTAATAACTGAGTATCTCTTGAAAGCAACTGGTAACACTTGAATTAGTTTAAGAGTATCTTTTTCTTTTCACTTCTCAATTATTTGCTACTTTGCATTGGTCTGCCACATAAGGTCCCTATAAAGTAACCAGAAATTTGCCAAAATGTGAAAATGTTCAAGATCCAAGACTCCCTCTGTAATGCTCTGTATGTACCTATTGTCTCTCTGCATGTGTGCCATGTGAACAAATTAGCCTAGTCAGTATGGAGGCTTGATTTTTTTCTCAGTGAGTGTACTTACCAACGAGATAAACACTGGTTCAACATATAAATGGTAATCATTACTGTTGCACTTTACAACACAGATGTCTATTTAGCAAACCATTCCTGCTTATTTGCATGTCCAGTGAGCTAAATGATCACTTGTTTTTTCATAAATCTGATGGCAACACTCAATTACAAAAGATTTTAGCCTCTAATCACAAGCCACTTAGTTTGACTATTAACCAGTGGTACTGACCTGCCCCATCTATAAAGGAGCACTGGCCTTTGTTAACCCCTCTGAATCTGTAAACATTAACCTTTGCTGGTATTATTACACTTTCTAATCCAGTTAGCTGGCTGTCTTCCAAATCCTCCATCCCAATTTCTTTCATGATTCCCTCACTCTCTCTAGCTCTCACCTCACTTAAGCATGCAGGGTGTTGGTTTAGGGCTCAGAAAGTCATCATTTGATAGCCTACGGGCTGTGCTTACCTGCTCCAGGGTCATCAAAATACATTTCTCACAGTTATCGTTGCTCCTTCCATCAATCCATCCATCTGTGCGGCTCACTCACAAATTCATCCCTGAAATTCCGGTTGATACATTGAGCCTAGCTGTACATGGCGGCTAAAACTTATCTGGGGCAAAACGATGTTACTTTTCAGAGTGCTGTGCATTAATATTGTTATGTTATGTTGTATGAGAGCTCAGCTTACTCATCAGTGCCTGTCTAACCTCCTCAGGCCATTGTAAATGCAGAGATGCCCATAAAAAGGGTGTGCTCTTTTTTTTTTAAGAGTGCAAATGCTAAAGTTTCAGCTGATAAGACCTCAGGTAATTTACACAAGAAATAAATAAACATGACAACTAAAATTTTGGTTAAGGTGGACAGTTTTTCAGTCAAACTTGAACACTACAATGGACCTTGATTTAGTTCAGGGACAATATAGTAGAAAAGTGGGATTGAACATTTTTCATACAACCTCTTCCTATAGGACTGTGCAAAAGTACATTTGCATTTCATGATTTCTCACCACTACTAATTTATCATTTCTTTCAGAATTAGTCAGTGACATAAATGCAGTAAAATAGGTTCACCATCCACCTTATTAAAGCTACCTTAATTCTTCATGATGATGATGTGGCTCTTCCACCCAATTCAAAAGATGCTTGAATAAAATAAGTTGTGGTGACTGTGGTGCATAATCCTTCTGGAATTAGTCGTTAAATGATAGGTACACTGTGGTTATAAAAGGACAACTAAAGATCGGCCTGAAGGCAAGAGTAGACATTCTACTTAAAGGATGTGGTAAGGCAGGCTGATGATTTGAGAGAAGGAATAATAAATACAAAAGTAACAAACATAACTTAAATGTGACGTTCATTTGCATAGAATTAATAATCATGGATCTGGTACATCAGGCCATTGTTTATTATGTTTTAAATGTTCCAAAGGTGGTACATTCTCACTCTACAGCTCAATACCCTTTACTATACACAGGTTTACCGAATGTTGTACATCTATGAGTCTCTTTTCATAGATGCTCTGGTTGCCTTCCCAGTAACACTCGATCTCAACATGATAAACTCACTCAATGGGGGTGGAGCAAGTCCATGTAAGATATTAGAAAATAAATAGCAAGCTTGAATACAAAAATAAAAAAACAAATGAGGTAATGGCAGTTCTATGTTTCACTTTTAAGTTTTTTTTGGAAGAAATTCTTTTTTTAGAGCAGTCATGTTTGCCAGTGCCCAACTGGTGAAACAGTATTCAATATGAGCAAAAAAATCCTGGAGTGAAGAAACATGCTGGCAGCATTTCCTGATAGTGATGATCTGATTTGCCTGAAATTATGTAGGCTCAAACGATAAGTTATAGATATTTAAACTATAAACTCATCAGAGTTTCTGATTGATTGTGATATACGGAAAGAAGCAAAAAATGAATAAATATTTTTCATTTTAAGAGTCAAGAAATAGGACTCAAAAAATTATGGCCATAGTTAGGAAAAGGCTTACTGCGACTCAACGAGGAAAATAAAGTGGTTTTACTCACTCACTTACTCAAGCATGACCCTATTAGAGCTCAATTTTGGCATTGCTGTTGAATGTGAAGCGCCCCACCCTGTGCTGAGTGGAATCAGTCCCCTCACTCACTCACTCTGAAATAAAAATCAATGCTCTCCCACAGCGCTGTAATCAATAGTGTGGCCTCCACTACAGAGCCAGAAACGTTAAAGGAGACTCTCATTATCTCTGGCTACCACAGTTCTTTTTGCTCTGGCAGCTGGACATCTTGATTTACCTGATTACAATAATTTCCAGTTCAACTAGGGCACTGAATGCAAAGACAGCCTGGTTTTGCTTTGAAATGCTGTTTCTTGGAAAACAAAAGATGTTTTAGGAAGACAGCCATTAGAATTGTAGTACTCATACATATCTTGTTTTTTGGTTTGTGTTTCTTATATTAATTGAGCATTTTCCTTTGTGCAGCAATTGGCAGCTTCTTGAAATAAAACTAAACTATTACCAGTGGTAGGCCATTATGCGAGACTGTCTAGAAGGAAGCCAGTGTTGAAAGAAAGCTATGAGACGTGCTATTTGCTGTTTGCTGCAAGCTATGCAGGGAACATGTGGAAGAAGGTGATCTGCTAACATGAGATCAAAAAGAAACTGTTCGGCTTACCTGCAAAACACCCTCAATCCATCATGTCAACCATAAAACATGGTGGTGGTGGCATAATGCGGTGACGTTTTTTAGGAGAAACGTCAAAGCTGGTCATTGTCAGGATCTGGGTTGTGTTTGTGTTTTGTGCTTGCTACACGTGTTCAGTGTTCTCAGACGGTGCTGTAGTTCTCAGGTGCGCTGGGTGACAGGTGCGACTTATTCTGCTGATTACTTTGAGGAGTACTTAAGCAGGAGGCTGCCAGCACTTCAATGCCAGAGTGTTTTGCCCACAGTGGTAACAAGTTCAAGCCAAACACTAGGTCTATGTTTTGTTCTTTGACCTCGTGTAACTTTATTTATGCTCCTTCGCAGGCTAAGTAAACCTGAACCCTGAATTTATGTCACTGAATACTGACTACGTGTCCAGAGTTCTTCCTAGATGGTCAAGGCTATCTACGTTCAGAGGATTTCATTTCCTCTCTACTGTCTTCGTTTGCATTCGAATCTAGCTGGCAGTTTCCTGCTACCTTCGCCTCCTGGACCAAGCCGTGAGTGTACCCTGTCCACCCTCCAACATAAGCCTTTGCACACCAAACTCATTCCTGTAGCTCTGAGCTCACACTGAACAGCATCTAAAGAAACTTCTACAAACCTGGATCCTGAATGCCTCTTCCCCTGGCGACCTGACCACGCCTATTTAGTAAGCTGTTCTCTTGATTGCATTAATTTATTGTTCTTAGTTCGACATCATTCAGTTTTTCACCAGTTCTCTTCCCTTCTTCCCATACAGTTGGAGAATCATCCGTTACGTCCCCGATTATCTTTGTCACAATAAACATCTTCTACATATTCTGTTCTCCGGAGTGTTCTCTGTATGTGGGTCGGATCTATTGCAAGCAAAATGACAGTCTTAGTTTAATGACGAAGCTACCTACAGGTCAACCCTGGATAAAATATACCAAAAACATGTTTGCATTGGATGTTTTCTTAGGTAAGAAGCTCTGCACCCCCTAAAGGGAAAAGGGAAAAAATTTTGAAATCCATTTTGTTCTTGAACCCTCTTGATGTGAAGTTAACTTCTAGGTCCAAATAATCTGAGTTTAGTCTACTTCAAGACTTCCAGATAGTTTTCTACAACAGGTAAGATATTAACTGCTTAAAAAATCTAATTTCAAAACTCCTGGACTAGCCTTTTAAAATGCCAGCTAGCACAGTTTGTGCTATCAAAACAATGCAAACAAAAATGCTGCACATCTAACACACATGCAGGTTGCTACCTCCAGATCCTTCCACCAGTTTATCACAACAGATTGCTGGAGTTTAGGCCCATTCCTTCTTCACACACATCTTTTTAGCTCTGCCTGCAAAATTTATTTAAGCCACCATGTAGCTAATTTGGGGATATACATGAAGTCATTCATTTCATTTGGAAGATCAGTTGTGCCTAAGCTTTAACTATCTGGCTGATGTTTTGGGATGTTTCTTCAGTATTTCCATATGATGTTTTTTTCTTATTACATGATCTATTTTGTTAAGTGTACCAGCTGCTCCTGTGGCAATATGCCACCCTCATACTTCACAGTTAGGGTGATGCACTCTATTTTAAAGAAATTAAGAAATGTTGGAAATATTTCGGAAGAATCTAGTTTCAACAGATTGATGTGCCGATGGCTTCTTTTTTCTTTTTAAAACAGATATTGCATTGTTGAGTTTGGTCTCAAAAATTGTTCCCACATATTTCTACAAATTTAAAAATTTTTCCAATGAATAAAATATTAGCATATTGTGATAAAGTTCATTATTTTCCATAATGTCATGATGAAAATTTAACATTCATATATTTTAGATTCATTGCACACTAACTGAAATATTTCAGCTCTTTTATTGTCTTAATACGGATGATTTTGGCATACAGCTCATGAAAACCCAAAATTCCTATCTCACAAAATTAGCATATTTCTTCCGACCAATAAAAGAAAAGTGTTTTTAATACAAAAAACGTCAACCTTCAAATAATCATGTACAGTTATGCACTCAATCCTTTGGTAGAAATGACTGCTTCAATGCGGCGTGGCATGGAGGCAATCAGCCTGTGGCACTGCTGAGGTCTTATGGAGGCCCAGGATGCTTCGATAGCGGCCTTTAGCTCATCCAGAGTGTTGGGTCTTGAGTCTCTCAACGTTCTCTTCACAATATCCCACAGATTCTCTATGGGGTTTAGGTCAGGAGAGTTGGCAGGCCAATTGAGCACAGTGATACCATGGTCAGTAAACCATTTACCAGTGGTTTTGGCACTGTGAGCACGTGCCAGGTCGTGCTGAAAAATGAAATTTTCATCTCCATAAAGCTTTTCAGCAGATGGAAGCATGAATGCTCCAAAATCTCCTGATAGCTAGCTGCATTGACCCTGCCCTTGATAAAACACAGTGGACCAACACCAGCAGCTGACACGGCACCCAGACCATCACTGACTGTGGGTACTTGACACTGGACTTCTGGCATTTTGGCATTTCCTTCTCCCCAGTCTTCCTCCAGACTCTGGCACCTTGATTTCCGAATGACATGCAGAATTTGCTTTCATCCAAAAAACGTACTTTGGACCACTGAGCAACAGTCCAGTGCTGCTTCTCTGTAGCCCAGGTCAGGCGCTTCTGCCGCTGTTTCTGATTCAAAAGTGGCTTGACCTGGGGAATGCGGCACCTGTAGCCCATTTCCTGCACACGCCTGTGCACGGTGGCTCTGGATGTTTCTACTCCAGACTCAGTCCACTGCTTCCGCAGGTCCCCCAAGGTCTGGAATCGGCCCTTCTCCACAATCTTCCTCAGGGTCCGGTCACCTCTTCTCATTGTGCAGCGTTTTCTGCCACACTTTTTCCTTCCCACAGACTTCCCACTGAGGTGCCTTGATACAGCACTCTGGGAACAGCCTATTTGTTCAGAAATTTCTTTCTGTCTTACCCTCTTGCTTGAGGGTGTCAATAGTGGCCTTCAGGACAGCAGTCAGGTCGGCAGTCTTACCCATGATTGGGGTTTTGAGTGATGAACCAGGCTGGGAGTTTTAAAGGCCTCAGGAATCTTTTGCAGGTATTTAGAGTTAACTCGTTGATTCAGATGATTAGGTTCATAGCTCGTTTAGAGACCCTTTTAATGATATGCTAATTTTGTGAGATAGGAATTTTGGGTTTTCATGAGCTGTATGCCAAAATCATCCGTATTAAGACAATAAAAGACCTGAAATATTTCAGTTAGTGTGCAATGAATCTAAAATATATGAATGTTAAATTTTCATCATGACATTATGGAAAATAATGAACTTTATCACAATATGCTAATATTTTGAGAAGGACCTGTATAGGTAGTCTTAAGGTGGTTGGAAATTCACAACTGCCTGAACCACAACATTTATTGTTTTTCTAAATCTGGCTCCCCAATGTGGCCTTGGCAGCTTCTGCTAACTGGCTATCGACAAAATATCTCCTGGATGTTGTATAAACATGACGCTCTTCCCCAGCACCCCCCTACCAGCTGTGTGCTGATAGGACTATGCGGCCGATTGATAAAACGTCCACCTCTCTTCTCAAGGACAATGGCGCTTCTATCAGTGTTGACAGTCTAATTCTTGCAAACACACTCAAACTTATACATTCGTACCCTCAAGATTCCACCGTACCCTTGCTAAATCTTTACTTATGTGAGTGTTGCTTACTCCTGCTGAGGTTTTTTGTACTACTTCAGTCTGAAATATTATTTTGTTTTCCTCCTAACTTACTTTACTTAAATGTGTGATTTCATTACTTTTCATAGATTTTCAGATTTCTCAGAAGGATTACCAGCAAAAGCCAAATATTATTAGTATTTGAAAATTTGACTACAGACGTTTTTACACCAATGACCAGAGATTTTTAGATTTCTTAGAAGGATTACCAGCAAAAGCCAAATATTATTAGTATTTGAAAATTTGACTACAGCTGTTTTTACACCAATGACCAGAGATTTTTAGATTTCTTAGAAGGATTGTATTACAACAATTTCATACCAGTGAAAGCCAAATATTATTAGTATTTAAAAAGTTTGGACCTACCAGTGACCCAGCTTCTCTACTTAGACTTCAGTGAGTGTCCATAACTGTTACTATTTGAATGATGGGACCACAGCTGCCTCATACCAGTGACCTCAAGGATTAATATTATCATTTTTCTTCTAGCACAGGATGAATTCCTTACCACAGAGGACTTAATGAGCTAATTACTTCTATTAGAAAGATTGGATTAGAACCAGCTCTTACCAGTAAACCCCCAAGGATTATTAATTTCATTTGATTTCTTTTTCTGTGTTTGATTTTCTGTATCATTGTAATGTTTTTCCTCGTGTACAGCGCTTTGACTGCCTTGTTGCTGAAAAGTGCTATATAAATAAATACTTGACTTGATGTGCTTATATTTTATTTATAAAGCATAAAGAATCATTTGCACATGAAAGTATCACATTTGTGTATTTCCCCTAAACAGAGAAGAAGCCTGAACTCCCATCACGTCATGTAATGTTACAGAAATATTTATATAAATAGCTAAATATGTATAAATAGCTTTAAGGGCAGACCTGCCCACACTGTAATCCCAGATAAGGAGAATCTACTTAAAGAAATCAAGGTAACTCGTTGCCATAACATTTTTAAGTAATGAAGCATTAGTTGAATGACTGAAGTGGGCTACGTTCAACGTACTTTATCCCATAATGGAATGGAATAGAAGATTTGAGTTGAATGTACTAATAGCCAAGTTACAGAAACTGAATATACTTAAACAATTCAATTGAATTGTTTATTCGAATTGACCTAACTTAATTTTTTAGATTCTGAAATTCAAAATATACATAAAAATACATAAAAACAACAGCATAAATGGTCTGTACTAGTATAACGCTTTATAAAGTCCGAGAACTCCAAAGGACGTTACAATACAATCAGTCATCCACCCATTCACACACTGACAAGCTACATTGTAGCCACAGCTATCCTGGGGCAGACTGACAACATCGAGCAATCTGACTACCATCAGCAGACAAGGCAGGTGAAGAGTCTTGCCCAAGGTTTGAACCGGCAATCCACTGGTTACAAAACAAACCCCTACCACCATCGCCACCATCACCTGTGTACCATGGTTTTCCAAATGAACACAATAGCCAACAAGCTAACATTATTTAAGTAACTGAACCTTAAAAAGTTCTGACTTACCGTTTTGTGGCGAGTGAGGTCAATGCGCTGCTAACAGGCAAAACTGATGATATTGAGTTGTTTGAGCTCAAACATATTACAATAAGATAGGCCATTAAAATGTACAGTTTACTCAGAAATCACAATTAATGAAAATAAATGACATTTTTAAGGAATACGAACTCAGTTTGTTAGAGTAGAAACTATTGATTGGACTTAGAAATACAATTATAATAAAAAGGACATGAAAAAGTTCAGCTTAATACGATTATCAAGTAATGTCAATAAATTAGACCTATTTAAGTAAAATGAACTGACTCTCTTTGAGGTAAATCATAATAAGGGTTTACAGTGTATGTGTGTGGATGAGTGATTGTAACCCTCAGTTTCCAGTGTAAATAGAGGGTGATACATGAAATCGCTCAATTTAATATTTCTGAGTTATCTTTACCAGCCATTCTTAAATAAACCCAAAAATAGAGCTGCCACTAGTCAATTTTCTTCAAGCATTTATGAAAGAAAAAGTTGCAAGATTATGTTGTGTGCTGTAGTTATGATGCTTTCCATTTGTACTTGTAAGAATTTTAGAGTTGATAGTCACAAAAAATTATCAGAACCCCCCATGAAGTTGTCAACCTCTACCTCAAAATCCAATATGGCTGCCATGCCCATTAAAGGGAGTGACAGTGGGACTAAGAACCCTGTTACCTGCACTGATTAAGTTTGTATCTCATTAAATCAGCCATACACATGGTAGCTTACAGTACTAGTCTTGTACTCAACATTATTTTTAAATGTTTGAATGCACAAAATGCTGAAAGAGATTGATTGAAGAGTAACCTACAACAAATCTGACCTCAATGACAGTTCCGTCAGTCTAACATAAACTCAACACTCAGAAAAGTTAAGTAAGCAATTACATATGTATATACTTATATGTTTTTTTCTGGGGTGATCTGAAAATATATTTATGACCCAGATTATGCACATGAAGAATTATTAGTTAACTGCAGTAGCTACTATAGCTGGCAAGGCAATATGAAAATTATGCTGAACTAGCTACCTTCAGCGTCATTTTAGCATTGCCCGAAACATGGCTTTCCCCATTTCCCTGGTGGTTAGAGCAGTGATGGGCATATGAATTTCCCATTGCATTAATCTGAATATCATCCTGCCAGCTTTCCTATGAAAAAGAAAACTAATTTATAAACTGCAACCTGACCAAAATCAACACTGCTCTCTGGGTCAGTCAGTCCTGAGCTAAAGGCTCTACCTAGGCTGAAGGCAGTTTTGAATTGTTATGTTCTTCAAGTTATAGAAGTTTTTGTTTAGCCTAAATATGAATGGCGTGTTGAGGTCTTCAACAGCTGTAGATGAGGCAGAATTCACAGAGCACTGCTGATCCATGATGGACAGAAGGATTGTACCCTGGTTTGTTGACAAAAAGCTACCTCTATTTTTTCCCAAAAAAATTTTTAACCTAATGTAATAAAATGTAATTATAATTAATGATATAAAATATATATATACAGTATATATACTGTAAATTAATATATTCTACTCATGATTCAGTCTGCACAGTGTCATTCCCAGTAGTTGTCAACTAGAAGGAGACGAAGACGGGTGGCACAGACTGAGTGAGTCATCTTAGTGGATAGCGATAGTGTCCACAAATTTTTTATCGGTTTAGCGCTGGCAAAGCTAATAGTTTAGTTAGAAGAATATGGGTTAGTGAAGCTAACTTTTGGTTAGTTGTGTCCACCACTGGTTTTAGTCTTCTACCACAAAAATTTTATTTATCATGTAGGCCAAAAAGTTCAGTTTCCTTCATGTGACCAGAGCACCTTCTTCAATGTTTACTGTATCCTCTACATGACTTGTAGACAATTGTAAACGATACCTCTTCTAACTGCCTTTCAATGGTGCCTTTCTTCTTACCACTCTTCTATAAAGTAAAGATTTGCAGAGTGAAGAACTCTAATAATACTCCCATCAATAGATTCTCCCACCTGAGCTTTGGATCTCTGCGGGTCCACAGCTCAGGTGGACCTGCGTGCCTTTCTGAATAATGTTCTTGCAATAACTTGTCCGGCCAGTTTGTGTAGGTGGATATTCCCCTGGATCAGTACTATATTTGTCAATTTCACTTTGAGTTTTGGGCTTCACGGTAGCGCAGTTGGTAACACTGTTGCCATGCAGCAAGAAGGTCTTCGATTTGACTCCCAACCGGGGTCTTTCTGCATGGTTTGCAAGTTCTCCCCGTGCATGCGTGGGTTCTCTCCTGGTACTTCCTCCCACAGTCCAAAAACATGACTGGTAGGTTAATTGGTCTCTCTAAATTGTCCTTAGGTGTGAATGGTTGTTTGTCCTCTGTGTTGCCCTGCGATGGACTGGCGATCTGTGCAGGGTGTACCCTGCCTCTTGTCTGTAGACCGCTGGAGATAGGCACCAGTTCCACTGTGACCCTGTATGGAAGAAACAGGTATGAAAAATGGATGGATAGATTTTGAGTTTTAAAAATTTCATAATTAGGAGGCATCTTAATAGTGAACATATTACTTAAAAACATTGTAAATGCAAGTTGTTTTTCAAAAGATCATTTAGACCACCCTGCTTCCAAAGAGTTAGTATTGATATGGTACTTTTTGTTTTACCTATAGTGATTCATGAAGTTCAAACTAAAAAAGACCAAAGTATTTATATTATATTGCAAAGATATGTCAGAGCTTTTCTCTCTTCAGCTCTTCCAGACAGCCACACTTTTGCCAATGTTTCTTCCAGCAACAAGAATGTCCACCCTGCGGTTATGGGAGCTGATATGGCTCCACGACGATTTTTATTGGTCCAGTAAAGCTTTGACTTAATAAGTGTAATCTGTCCATGTGCCCAAAGGTTAAAGACGGGCAATATATCAGTGTCCTATCGCTATATTGATGATCCATAATTGCCTTGCTGTTGGCTTAATTGTTAGGGTGTACATGGAGATCATTTGGAAATGATCCATCACTTAGCACTAAAATAATGAGTTTCCAGTCGTCGGCCGGGCGGAAGCTGCCTCCCACGTTTCCCCAATGGGGATGTTTAAACCACTATGCTGCACTGTGTGCTGTGGCACAGCAGAGTGGAATTTGAAGAGAGACTCTGTGTGCAATGGGGGAATTTTAGATTTATTTATGTGCATGTGTGAGTATTACACACAGCACCACCTTTCATCAAACCACTTCTACTCCCAGGTCCTCCAGTTTGGGGTTATATTCCACAGAAATCATGTATGTCTTGCAATTAATCCTTGAAACTGCAACTCGTTATATTATTATACATAGACAGTCTACTATCTGCTTTAATTTACTGCTTCTCTGATGTGAACTGCCAAATAAAGTCAATGTGCCCAAATAACAGATAATGGAAACTTTAGACAACCCGGAGACTTGGCTGAATAGGAAAGTTGGGTTTTTCTCAAAGGTTATAAGTAGGAATACCTCACCTGCATCATCTTTTCCTTATTCCTGCAATCTGTGATGCTTGGCATGACTTATGGGCATGAGTCCTTGTTACTGAATGTGAACAGCATACTTACATGTACACAAATACTCTCTTGCAGACCAAATATTGATACGGGAGCTTCC
Source organism: Girardinichthys multiradiatus (assembly GCF_021462225.1). Classification (NCBI taxonomy): domain Eukaryota; kingdom Metazoa; phylum Chordata; class Actinopteri; order Cyprinodontiformes; family Goodeidae; genus Girardinichthys; species Girardinichthys multiradiatus. Next base: position 30,610,426 of record NC_061808.1, read on the forward strand.
AATTAACTAGCATATTCAGCTACTTCGTCAACTGGTATCAGGTCAGCTTGCCCCTTTGCCAATTTATACTCTCATTTCGTACCTGTAGACAAGTCATTTCATACCTATGTACTTAAGTCATGGTGTATGGGTTTGATTTCCATTGTAGTTTAGTAATTGTATAGATTATGTCCATTATACTGGTGCCTTTCTGTAGCAATCACTGGATGAGAGGTTGGGTACACCCTAAACAGGTTTAAGTCCATTACACTGGAGCACACCAAAATAACTTGGTGATCTACTAGTAGATATTACATATTGGAGACATATATGTGCATTCCCTTACAGAAGACTTTGAGTACAATATTGAAAATTACCTTAAATTGTTGCCTGTCTAAGACGTTACAAAACACCTCTTTGACAGGTGCAAATAGATCAATAGTTGGTACGAAACGTCTCGCAGTATTGGGACTGCTTTGTAGTTGCAAAAGTTATAAAAGAAACACCCAGAATAATAAATCTGTGAAACGGCAAAGGGGCAAAATGAACACCTCCCTCGTGAACTATGTTGTTACAGACAGAAAAGCTATTAACAATTATAAGTGTTCTAGGTCATTTCAGTATTTACAAGGTAATAGGGTTGGTCATCTTGCTCTTAAGTCCAACAAGAAAACACCATTTGGGTTTAGATCAGAAAGGCCATTACCCCCAATAACTCTAGGCAGCACCGTCGTTGTCCACATGGGTGTTGAAGTCCCAAAGGAGCACAACTGAATCTTCAGATGGCACCCCTTCTAGGACACCAAGGAGGCCGGGTAATCGGAACTACTGTTTGTTGGATAAGAACAGACAAGAGTCAGAACCTTCCCTCTTGCAACCTGAAGTTGCAGAGAGGTGACCCTCTTGCTAACCCTAACCCCCAACCTTAACTCCGGAGTCGGAGAGAGTCCAGCCCGTCTCCAGGAGCTGGGTTCCAGGCCCCAAGCTGTGCATGGAGGTGAGCCCAACAAGCCCGGTGAGCCCAACTCTAGCTGAGGCAGCTCAAGCTTTCACACCGCTTGTATGAGAAGGGCAAAGGGCAAGAATGTTTCTATCTTCTGAGAACAACTCCATTCTCATAAATACCAAAGTGGTGTATAGGATCACTATTTGAGCCATCAAACCAGCATCATGTTTGCCTTTGGCTGTTGTGTAAAGAGAAGCTAATTATTATTTACACAGGAGATGGAGGTAGAAGGCATTGCAATACTAATAACAGAAGATCCAATGTGCTTCCAGAGTAAACCAATTTTATAGATTTCAACACTTCCTTTTCAATTAGACAGTTACTCAGGCCAGAACTGCTTTACTCATTCTGTTTTATAATCAGCAGCTTCTCTGTCAATCACTGCCCAATGCAAATGTGACAACAGTTTAAAGGTTCATTAAATAGTTTTGGCATAAATTGCTTTGACATTTTTGCGACTGGAGTTGAGTTCGCTTTGGTCTTGGACACTATTAGGCTAGCAGTTAGATTCACCCTCCAGTTCTGTCCAATCTGGATTCAAACAACATCGAGACACACAGAGACTTACCTCCTGCAGGTAGGTTGTTAGCTGCTTATTCATTTTACCAGGAGCTTCCTTAAAAAGACAAGTCTGAATTATCCCTTTAAGATTATCTGTCAGCACATGCTGGCCCCATTTTCCACCCCCAAACTCCACTTCCACCACTTGCCCAATAGACCTTCATAGTTCCATATTTTGCAATTTTCACATTTTAAATGTCAGCCTGTAGTTTATTATGCAGACAGCTCTGCCATTAAAGTGACATCTCAAAAGAATGCAACGTACCTGGATAGCAAAGGTCCTCAGGGTGCTGTTTTTTTAAAGGCTACCATTATCATAATAAAGAGCACTATTTCTTTTTTACTCAAACAACCTGGCTGTTGCTGTGATGCAGCTGTAATTTGGGCAGTTTCAACCAAAAAGTACTGTGATATTGTTTGTTGAGCAGGGAGAATAAAAAACAAATTTTTCTTCTGTTGGAACTTCATAACCTGACAGGCCATGATGGATGGGACGTCAGAGGAAAAAAACGCCATGATAGGCTTAAAAGCGAGTGATAGTAGTTGCTGCTGTCACTGTGAAATATTGATGTGAGATCCGCATCCAGAAAAAACCTCTGTATCAGTGGATTTACAATATGAAGCCAGAGAGTCGTCTGGTATCTCTT